>NC_073693.1:309849604-309942104 GCF_029784155.1 Uranotaenia lowii | reverse complement strand
TGAATGGGTCTAAGCATTCGGTTGCTTAAGTTTTCGTTGACCAGACATTGATTATTTTCATGCAATGAGTATGATCCCTAGACTACAATATTGCGATATGGTGACCAAAAAAAAAAAAAAAAGGTCGTCAACTATAAAGTTAGGCATCCAGACTTTTCCAGACATTTTTTCCAAAATCTTCCAGATATTTCTGAACAACAGTTGGCATCCCTGACCTTATGTAAAGCTCATGGTATGACACCAGCTTGGAGCACGCCCACGTTGCGGCAACTACGACGAGGAAAAAAATGCTTGTCTTCGCAGACTGAGAAAAAATCGAACAGAGAATTTTCAACAACAGTTCAAAACAGCAAGCGTCGCTTACCGTAGACTAAACGCATCATTATATAAGCTCCACGTCCTACGCTTACAATCTATTTCCGTTTTCTACCATGATGCTGTTGGTAACTCCCCGGATACCTGTTGCAACTTATTTGCAGAGCATTTCCGATCGGTGTTTTCAGACACTGTTTCTTCCGAAACTGAGTGCAGCGAAGCCAATTATCATGTCCCAGTCGATGCTATCGAACTTAACACTTTTGTGATAAACCAAGAGCTAATTGTACACGCCGCGAGGAAATTGAAAACCTCATTCGCTCCTGGACCTGATGGAATTCCAGCTGTAATTTACTGCCGCTGCATCGAAGCTCTTTCAATGCCTCTAGCACGAATTTACAACAGATCTTTTCAGCAACGTAAATTTCCTGAAAAATGGAAAAATTCGTTTATATTTCCAGTGTTTAAAAATGGCGATCGAAGAGACGTAAAGCAGTATCGAGGTATAACCAGTTTGTCGGCAGGTTCTAAACTTTTCGAAATCATCGTGAGTGGCGCTCTATTGCGAGCTTCATCCCAATAAATTGCGGCTGACCAGCACGGTTTTATGCCTGGTAGATCGGTGAGTACAAACCTTTTGCAATACACATCGTTTTGCCTGAACCAGATGGAGTGTAAAAACCAAGTAGATGCTGTTTACACCGACATCAAGGCTGCATTTGACAGGATTGATCACAGAATATTGCTTGCAAAACTATCTAAACTTGGTGTTCATGAGAACATGGTTGTTTGGTTGGAATCCTTCCTCACAGATCGGTGTATCAGAATTAAATTTGGTGATAGCATATCCTTTCCTTTCATAAATCGGTCTGGGGTGCCTCAGGAAAGCAATCTTGGGCCTCTGCTGTTTGTATTGTTTTTCAACGATCTGATAATCAGTTTGGATGATGGAACTAAGATTGCATATGCTGATGATTTGAAAATATATGTCCCAATAAGATGCACCGAGGATTGTGCCCAGCTCCAATCGCTGCTCGATCGGTTTAGTGAATGGTGTAGACTGAATAAGTTATCGGTTAGTATCCCTAAATGCTATGTAATAACAGTTAATAAAGTTGATGGGAGGGGATTTCTTTTTCTTCTATTTATCACAACACTAGTTTTACATTTACACTTCACTTTATTTGAACACCTAGTGTGTTCTTTATTTATGTTTTACATCGATTAGAACTGCGGAACTGAACTATGTCATCTGTACTGCACTATGGAACCGGACTGGTCTGAGTTATAGAACTGAGCTGACTACATTGGACTGAACTATGGAACTGAACTATCAGGAGGACCTGAACCGGACTGAACTGTTTACATTAGACTGAACAATCCTTAATCTCTTGGACGAGTATTTATACAGGAAATCAAGATGACGAAGTCATCTGATTCCTGATTAAGATTTGATGGCACGCGCCAGGGTGGACATCGCCACGCGACAAAGTCGTAAACGCGCCAGGGTGACATCGTCACGCGAGAAAGTCGTAAATTCATCGGGGCATGTTATTGCCATCCTACCGTGAAAGTAAATTGTTTAGAAGATTCGATGCTATCGAAGAAGCATCTCTCCGATGGATGAAGGATTGTTTTTCCTAACTGATAAGACACGACGGCACTGGATGGGGCCGTGTGTACTTGGCAATGAATCATTCCTACTTTCCTTATCTAATATAGTGCGACGGATCGGCACTGTTTAACTAGGAGGAATGATGGAATAGTTTATGTTCCTTTAATTAATGACCTAGTGACTAACTTTTATAGTGTTTTAGTTTCTTAGCTTTTGGTTTCCTAACTCCTCTCCTCTTAAATTCATCTTGTCCCAAGATGACACTGATGGGCACATGGAAAATGGATATCGTCTTCAGCTTCTCTCGTTGATGTTAGTAGATGACCTTCTTAGACTTTGTTTCTCGGTCGGTACTGCGTTGGCAAGTTGAGGTAGGCGTCTATGCTGCGTTTCCTCTCGAGTGATAATTCGCTTGAAGATTTGTTGATTGTTGATTTTATTTCGACGGTTGGTTCGCTTGTAGATTTCTTCGCTGTGTAGAGAACTTCGACTGTATTTCTTCTATGGAGACATACGAATGGTTTTAGAATATATAATATTAATGCGATGGATATTATGATGGATAGAGATCCAAATGCGCCAAACAGATGTAACTTGAATGTTAGTGAATCTGTTTGTAGATTCAAGTACTTCAATTGTTCGCGATGTTTGAGTGTTAGATTATTTAGGTATTCCATGGGCGGTTGGTCGATTAACTCTGTCGGGTTGACAGTGAGTCCTATGGCTGGGAATTCTGGTCTTCCTGGAATTGAAATCTGGGAATTGGTATAGACTTCTCCATCTATTTTCAAGTCGCAATCTTCAAATTGTATCAGATAAGATCCATTTAATACTCTATTGGTATCGGAGCAGTTGGATGAAATATCTACGATGGCATCGTTAATCAAGACTGAAACGTCGTTTATTCTCTTGACGGTTCCTTGGAGATAAACTTTTTCATACGTGCAATTTGTATGTTTTCCTTGAACCAGATGCTGTATGCAAATATTGGGTGTAGATAACTGTCGGTCATCACAAATGAAGAAGGGTTTGTCTTCTATACAAGGTTGGTTGATTTCAAATATGTTACTTCCATTTCTTAAAATGAAGTTACGGTTCATCAAAATTCTTTTACGATTTTTTATAAGTGAATCTATAAAATCGTATTCGTAAATTGTGTCGGATAATTTAGGTACTTTTATCATGTACGCTATATGGGTTTTATTCAACAATACTTGTGCTGTTGAATGAGATAATAATTCCTCGAATGAATTTACGATGATATTTTGATCTTCCAAAAATTTTGCAATTTTCTTGAAATCATGTAGAGACAATATTTTGCTACTAGGTATTCCGTGTTTAGCCATGAGTATCGCTTCCTCTAAATTCTCAACTTGTTGTTGTATTGCGTCGATATTAGACATCAATATCAAAAGACTCCATTCTATCGATCGATTGTATCTCTGTTGGTTCTCTGATGATAATATTTGGTTAGCGAGGTCGGTTACTTCACGAAGGCGTTTGTTGACTGCGTTGTTAATCATAACCTGCTGATTGTTGTTGTCAATAAGCGAATTTATGCTGCTGTTGATGGTCCGTAGATCGTCTGCGTCGGGGCTTCCTGCAATCCATTTCCATGCGTGTCCTAGGGTATCCCATCTTTTTACTCTATTTTCCTTTCTAGGCTTTAGTTTCAAAAATGTTTCATTTAACTTTTTAGCTTTAATTTCAATTAACTCGTACAAAGGTCCGTTTATTTTTATTTGTTGTATCTCATTATGCATATATTTTATCATTTTGCTCATAATATGTAAATCTATTGGATGAAGAATCCTTACATGTCCAGTTTTTATTTTCGCTTTGCCTAGAGGCACAATCGCTAATGGGGTGTTTGTTAAATCATGTATGTGCAGTTCAGAGCATCTTGCTATTGTAGCGATGCATCTGTAAAATGCAAAAAGTAGAATGTTTTTATTCTCGAATATTAGTTTTATGTATCTTTCTCCCTTTTTTATCAATGACATAGGTATTATGATTTTCTTTAACATTTATTTCTTTGTATCTATTTGCTCGCTTTGAAATTACATTATTCTTTTCATAAACTTTTGTATTTGGAGCATATTCTTTATATTGTTTACATGATATTTTATTATTTTTATTTGTAAATAAGTTTTTAATTTTGTCCAATAATAGTTGTCTTTGTCTTTCCGAATTTTCGGTTGTGTTATTACCAATTAAAATTTCATGAGGGGTATGTTTTGTGAACGAATGAATACAATTGTTATACCGTTGGGCAGACATTTGTATTAATTCTTGTATGGTGATATTTGGATGTAATGTTTTGAGGCAACGAGCTATTTCTCGTATTGTGGAATGAGCTCGTTCAATCTGTCCGTTTGTCTCTGATCTGTGAACGGGTGTTTTGAAAACTTTTATATTTAATTCTTTTAATTTTTGTTCGATTGTGTGTGAGACAAAAGCACATTCGTTATCGATAACTATTTGTTCCGGTAAATTCCATTCATATAATAATTCAATTAAGGCGGGTTTAACATGGGTAACCGCTCTTGATTTGATATATTTAAATTTGAGATATTTTGAAAATTTATCTATTGATGAGATAAAAAGAAAATGTGCATTGTAGACAAAAATATCGATGTGCACTATTTGTTTTGGTTTTTCTGGAATTGGAGTTGGAAAAGGTATATATTTTGGTGGTCTACGCTGATATTTTTGTTCTTTGCATAGATCGCATGTTTTAACATAATTTTGTGTAATAGAATTCATTTTTGGAAAGTAAAATTGTCTTATTAATTGTTGAACATTTTCTTGGGCACAACGATGTGCAAATTCGTGAACCTTTTTAATTTCTTTTAACTGATCTTCTTCATTCTCAAGATCTAGTACTCTTTTTTGTGAGAATCTAACTCTCGTTTGCTTTGGGTTAAAAATAGTTTTATAAATTTCTTGTATCTGTCCCATAATTGGTTCGGTAGTTAAGATTCCATTTATAACTTCGTTAGACAAATATTTTTTCAGAGTGTTTGATAAAAATTGTTTTGAGAATTGTGGTTCAGAGAAAATGTGTCTCTTAAATTTTTCGAAGGGTATATTAAGTTCATAGCTTGATTTTCCTTCAATGAAAATGAGCTGATTTCTGAAGACGTTGATTGGTACTTCCGTACTAAGAATGTATGAAGAGTCGTCTTCGTCAGATGAATGTATTGTAGGTGTCATAGACATAAGTAATTCCTGTGAAATCGAGGGATTTGCTTTAACTGATAATTGAGATGTATTCGTTAATTCTTCATTGTCTTCATTGGGTATTCGAGACAATGCGTCTGCGACAATATTTGCTTTTCCAGTTTTGTATTTTATTTCGCAATCGTGCTCATTGATGTAGTTTTTCCATCTTTTGAGTTTAGCATTGGTGTTCCTAGGGGATAAGGTATATGTCAAAGGTTGGTGGTCAGTGTATATAATGATCTTAGCACCATATATAAAATTTCTAAAAGTGTTTAGAGCCCAAATAATGGCTAGCATTTCTTTTTCATTAGTCGCATAGTTTTCTTCAGTGCTTGAAAGAGATTTTGAAATGAATGAAATAGGTTGTTCACCTTTGTCTGTATTTTGTGACAGTACAGCTCCTAACGCTTTGTTTGATGCGTCAGTGGTTATAATAAAAGGTTTAGAAAAGTCAGGGAATATTAGAACATCTTCTGATGTCAAAATACTTTTTAACATTTCAAATGATTCATTTGCTTCTGAGTTAAGTTCAATTTTGTGATTTTTTGAATTAAATTTTGTAATTCGGATTAAAAGAACGGTTTTTTGTACTCACGGTTTATTGTTGTATTAATGGTTGTGGGTTGCAGATTATTCGGGACTTCCTTCATCTAACGGTCGTGGGTTGCAGATAATTCGGGACTTCCTTCATCTAACGGTCGTGGGTTGCAGATAATTCGGGCGCCAGTTAATAAAGTTGATGGGAGGGGATTTCTTTTTCTTCTATTTATCACAACACTAGTTTTACATTTACACTTCACTTTATTTGAACACCTAGTGTGTTCTTTATTTATGTTTTACATCGATTAGAACTGCGGAACTGAACTATGTCATCTGTACTGCACTATGGAACCGGACTGGTCTGAGTTATAGAACTGAGCTGACTACATTGGACTGAACTATGGAACTGAACTATCAGGAGGACCTGAACCGGACTGAACTGTTTACATTAGACTGAACAATCCTTAATCTCTTGGACGAGTATTTATACAGGAAATCAAGATGACGAAGTCATCTGATTCCTGATTAAGATTTGATGGCACGCGCCAGGGTGGACATCGCCACGCGACAAAGTCGTAAACGCGCCAGGGTGACATCGTCACGCGAGAAAGTCGTAAATTCATCGGGGCATGTTATTGCCATCCTACCGTGAAAGTAAATTGTTTAGAAGATTCGATGCTATCGAAGAAGCATCTCTCCGATGGATGAAGGATTGTTTTTCCTAACTGATAAGACACGACGGCACTGGATGGGGCCGTGTGTACTTGGCAATGAATCATTCCTACTTTCCTTATCTAATATAGTGCGACGGATCGGCACTGTTTAACTAGGAGGAATGATGGAATAGTTTATGTTCCTTTAATTAATGACCTAGTGACTAACTTTTATAGTGTTTTAGTTTCTTAGCTTTTGGTTTCCTAACTTAACCTTCCACCGAAAAAAATCACCCATTCTACACGACTATAGCATCGATCATCAGCATCTTAAAAGGGTATTGGAAGTTGACGATCTAGGTGTTACCCTTGATGCACAGCTCACGTTCAACAGCCATCGAACTACCGTTATAAATAAAGCCAATCGACAACTTGGTTTCATTTCAAAAATAGCACGAGAATTTACTGATCCGCTGTGCTTGAAGTCGCTCTACTGTGCACTCGTCCGATCCATAATAGAACATGCTTTTGGGTATTGAAACACTGGAACGCCGCCGAAGGATTCAACAAGCAACATTCGTCGCTAAAGTATTGAACGGTGAGGTCCAGTCACCACACTTGCTGGAAATGATATGCTTTAGTGCGCCATAAAGGACCTTACGATCTCACTCGTTACTATCAAATCGAGTCCACCGAACATCCTACGGCTATAATGAGCCATTGAGTGCGATGATGCGAGTATTCCAGGACGCTGAACATCTGCACCAGTTCGATGAACCAGCTAGTCGTTTTATCCGTCGTGTTCGCCAGTCCAGTCTATTTAATTCTATCTGATTGATTTTACTTACTTAATGATCCCGCGCCGATCATCCGGTGCATAGGGCCGTGGTAAAAGACCTCCACTGTTGACGATCCGGAGCCAGCGTCTTCACCTGGTCCCAGTCAAGATTCTCGTCGACAGTTCGGATTTCAGCGGCTAGGCTTCGCCGCCACGAATTTCTGGGTCTGCCTCTTCTTCGATGACCTTCTGGATTCCAATCTAGCGCCTCTCTGCAAATCTCGTTTTCATCTCTTCGCAGCGTGTGCCCAATCCATCTCCACTTACGTTCCCGAATCTCGATTTCTAGCGCCCTTTGATGACACCGGCGATGTAGTTCCTCATTCGAGATCCAATTGCCAGGCCACCAAGCGCGGATGATATTCCGCAGGCAGCGGTTTACAAATACTTGCAGTTTTCGCGTCGTTACCGCATATGTGCACCAAGTTTCGCACCCGTACAGCAATACGGATTTGACGTTTGAGTTGAAGATTCGGATTTTCGTTCGTAGAGAGATCTGGCGTGACCGCCAGATGTTTCGGAGACTCGCAAACGCAAATCGGGCCTTTCTTATCCGGGTTTCGATGTCTTTTCTGGTACCACCATCAGGCGTTATCTGGCTACCAAGATACTGGAAGCACTCCACTTTCTCAACTTGTTGCCCAGCTACCATGAAACTGGAGGGATTTCCTGTGTTGATCTCCATCGACTTGGTCTTTCCGACATTGACTTTGAGACCTGCTGCCTTGGAACTTTCGGTGAGATCGTCGAGTTTGCTCTGCATATCTGGTTGTGTTTGGGCGAGCAAAACAATATCGTCAGCCAGGTCAAGGTCGTTCAGTTGCTCCATTGTTGAAGGATTCCACGGCAATCCTCGGTTCGGTGCACAGTCAATCGATCCAATCAGAATCTCATCCATTACGATGAGAAAAAGTAGCGGTGATAGAATACATCCTTGTCTCACTCCAGCAGTTACCGGGATTGGTTCGGACAAGACACCGTCGTGCAAGACCTTGCACGAAAATGCCTCGTACTGTGCTTCGATGAGATGGACTAGTTTCTCTGGGACCCCTCGTCGCCTTAGAGCCGCCCAGATGTTTTCATGGTTAAGTCGGTCGAATGCTTTTTCGAAATCAACGAACACCAGCAGAAGAGAGTCCTGGAATTCGTTGATTTGTTCCAGTATGATTCGTAGCGTTGTGATGTGGTCCACACATGATCGTCCGGATCGGAATCCAGCTTGTTGCCGTCGGAGTGTAGCGTCTATTTTCTCCTGGATCCTGTTCAGGATCACTTTGCAGAGTACTTTGAGGGTTGTACAGATCAACGTTATGCCTCGCCAGTTACCGCACTCTGTCAGGTCTCCTTTCTTCGGGACCTTTACGAGGATACCCTGCATCCAGTCGGCCGGGAATGTTGCAGTATCCCAGATGTCAGCGAAAAGACGGTGCAACATTTGTGCTGATAGGGCAGGGTCGGCTTTGAGCATTTCAGCAGGGATGCAATCGATCCCAGGTGCTTTGTTGGATTTCATGTTTTTGATTGCCGCTTCTATTTCAGCCAGCGAAGGCGCTTCCGCTATCTGATTGATGTTTGTTCTATATTCTAATTCATTTAAACAAAATGTTCGATGAATGAATATTTTAATAATTTATCCCACTGAACTTAAGAGAATTTATTCAGAACTAGAGATGTACCGAATAGTGGTATTCGGCGAACGGCCGAATACCGAATATTGACCGGTCGAATATTCTGATGAGTTTTTAATAGAAATTTGAAGGCTATAATTTCACTTGTCTTCTATTTCTTCCATATTATTATTCCATATGTTTTTGAATCCATTATTTTCAATCAGATGTATAATACATAAGATCTTCTTTAAGTATACACTGTATCAAAAAATTGTCCGTACAGCACGTACCTTGAAATCCAAACAATCAAAAAGTGCACATTTTCAGTCAATAAAAATACTACAATTACATCATTCGTTGCAGAAACTAGTCCTTTTTGTAGATCAGTATTACAAATGTTTATGAATTAAACCTTAAAAATACTATAAATCATTTTGTATAGAAAGTCCCAAAAACGACGTCAAAAAATTGTCCGTACACTGAGGCTTTTGTCAAATATTAGTTAAGAAAACAGTTATGCGTCAGTCTGTCAAACGCTGAAACGTGAGTTGAATCTCAACAAAGACAACTTCCAGTGGTCTGAGCAATAAATACGGTAAAATGAACGGTATTTAGCATAAATTAGTAGATTTCAACAGTTTGAGGATTAAATTAACATGAAAATGTCTGCTCCTCACAAAAAAATACCCGTTGACATCCGGAAACTGATTGTTGACCTGAAGAATGACGGTAAAAGCTTGTCCGAAATTGCAAGTATAATAAAACGGCCTCGATTGCCGGTTCAGTATGTCCTTCAGAACTTTAAGAAGACTAACTCCCTGGAGATATAACATACTCTAGGTAGAGGCCGCAAACTGAAGCCTACGGATCGTCACCATCGCATCATTGTCAGGGAAATCAGTCAGAATACTAAAATCAGTGCCCCGAAACTAGCTGACAGCCTGAAGAATTTTGAAAAGATACAGGTTAATCCTTAAACGGTACGGGACATACTTCATGAGAAAAAATACCGAGGTTGTGTTGCCATTTGCGCTGAAAGCACCCCTCACCATTACATGGCCACCACCGTGCTTAACTGTCAGTCGCAAATTTTTCGGATCCAATTCAGTATTTGGATTACGCCATACTGCTACATGTCCGTCAGACCCAAAAATATTAAATTTGCTTTCGTCAGTGAATATGACGTTCTGCCAGAACTCTTCCGGTTCCAGGACATACTTTGGAGCCGCTTTTTCTTATTCTTAGCAGATATAAACGGTTTCTTACGAGCAACACGACCTCGGTGTTTTTTCTCATGAAGTATGTTCCGTACCGTTTGAGGATTAACCTGTATCTTTTCAAAATTCTTCAAGCTGTCAGCTAGTTTCGGGGCACTGATTGAAAGATTCTGACTGATTTCCCTGACAATGATGCGATGGTGACAATCCGTAAGCTTCAGTTGCGGCCTCTACCTGGAGTATGTTATATCTCCAGGGAGTTAGTATTCTACTTCTTAAAGTTTTGAAGGACATATTGAACCGACGATCGTTGCCGTTTTACTATGCTTGCAATTTCGGACAAGCTTTTAATGTCATTCTTCAGGTCAACAATCAGTTTCCGGATGTCAACGGGTATTTTTTTGTGAGGAGCAGACATTTTTCATGTTAATTTAATCCTCAAACTGTTGAAATCTACTAATTGATGCTAAATACCGTTCATTTTACCGTATTTATTGCTCAGACCACTGGAAGTTGTCTTTGCTGAGATTCAACTCACGTTTCAGCGTTTGACAGACTGACGCATAACTGTTTTCTTGACTAATATTTGACAAAGGCCTCAGTGTACGGACAATTTTTTGACGTCATTTTTGGGACTTTCTTTACAAAATTAGTTGGATTATTTTTAAGGTTTAATTCATAAACATTTTTAAAACTGATCTAAAAAAAGGACTAGTTTCTGCAGCGAATGATGTAATTGTAGTATTTTTATTGACTGAAAAAGGGCACTTTTTGATTGTTTGGATTTCAAGGTACGTGCTGTACGGACAATTTTTTGATACAGTGTAGGTCTTTTTGATTTTCAAAATTTCACCAATAGTTAAAAGGAAATCAGATGAATTGTCGCATCTAGGACGTATATCATCAAAGAGAAAGGGTTCCAGTAAAATCTGGGACCAAACATGTCAAAACAGGTGCCAAGCTATTTGAAATTGGTTATTTGATATTGAATCAGGTGAATGTCGGATTTTAGCTAATTGTCTTCAAAATATGTAGTTGCCAAAAAAACGATGATCTTTAACTTAAAGAAAACCATATTTTCTACCAAATCTTATATTTCCAAGAATCCACACGACAAGCTCTCAACGATTTTCGGAAAAAAATGTAAAAAAAGCATATCTCAACAAAACCTAGACATTATTCTCAAACGTTCTAGAGGAAAAAGAAAGTAAATTACCTTGAAATTTAGTGTTTTCATCGAACTACAGCAGCAGTGTCAAAATCGAATCTAAGGGTTAAGGAAAAATTGATGTTTATATTTAAATTCACTCTAACAAATCGTATTTTAACGCAAAATTAAAAATGTTGTAAGAGAAAGTTTAGTATTTATTTGATTTAGCAAATAATCTGAATAAACCCTGGTAAAATCTGACAAAATTTCAAATAATCAGTCAGATTTGACTTTTCTGGTATTTTTTATTGGATTTATGTACAAGCCTGGGTATATGAAAAAAATCTGGAATAAACGATAATCAAAGCATAAAGCTATCTACAGACAAATATACACGGATACACATAAGATCTTTTACTGAAACCAATAGTTTTGGATGATTTTGTAGCTTTTTCAACATTACTTTTGGATATCTTAGAAATTGTCTAAAATCAGTTGAAAAATTTGACAAGTCTGTTAATGTATAAAACTTGAAAAATTAGCATTCGGCCTATTCGGTCTATTCGGCCGAATACTTGGCTCAACTTTTCGGTGAGCCGAATATTCGGCTTAACGGTTTTTTGGAGTTATTCGGCGCCGAATATTCGACCGACCGAATATTCGGTACATCTCTATTCAGAACACATAGTTGATGATTGAATTTAATTTGATAAAAAGAAGAACATATTTAACTTTGTTTCAAGAATGCCAATGTTAAAAGTTAGATATTAAATAAAATTCAAATTTTTCCAGCTATCAAAATAAAGGGCTGAAAAAATTCATTTTTGAAATTCACAACAATAACTAAAACAAATACAACATGTTCAATGCATCGTTAAAAATTTATTCTGACAAAGTGGACGAAGCAATTGACAGAACGTCACAAACATATACACATGTACACATTTCATCACTGAGAAGCTTCACAATTTCCCTTCATGCATTCAAAAGTTATTCACAAAACAAAGTGTTGCAATTTTTTCGAATACACTTCTTAGTACCTCACACGGCACCAGATGTGATGTCAGTTGAATTGATTGATTTTCTATGTCAAAAGACACATCCCTACTCAGCAGCACCTTGTTGCCTAGTAAGATTCGAAGTTATGATCTTCGACAAAGTTGTTCTAAGGAATTAATGAATAACAAAATTTAGAAATTTGTACAAAAATCATTTGCGGGCTCGCTTCCACAGAAGAAACAAAAATGATATTGATTCTTAAGAACAAAATAATCAACTTTCCCATACAAACTTGAAAGCCAAAATTTATTCATGTAAACTTTACTTAAAAATTCTGCAAAAAACCATGGATGAGGTTTGAATCAAAACTAAGCTTTGAAGATCCATAGGTTTGAGAAATTATAAAATGACTTACTGAACACGCTCATACTGATCAATTTCCTCCAGGCCAAACTTAGATACTAATTTTCCGTAATATCCTACAGCACCTTCTCGTCTTTAATCAGTCAGCCTCGAGACTTTAATGATAATGACGATGATGATGCCGTGTGATATCGCATCGAATTCATCTTGGCAGCAGCTCCACAGCTAGGTTGGGACCATAAACTTTCACGTTAGCTCCATCTCTTCTGAAGTTACTGACTTCTATACCTTCCACCTGAACCCAAAACAACACGTCTTGAGGTTGATGATGAGGTTTGAGTAACAATATTGTATAGCGAATGGTTGAAATGATTGGCACAGCTCAATTCTAACTCGTAACTTTTGAACCTTTCAATTGAGAGTTCTTGATCATTCGGAAGTGAGGGATTTCAAATTGGCTCAATCAAGGTTGAATCAGTACTTAAATTACATCGAAACCTCTGACTGTTTCAAGAATCGTTCCAAGGTTCAGATTCAGTAGTAATAAAGAATCATCACCGAGATCGGTTGATACAGCAGGAGGTTTCCTTCGATGACTCGAAAGAAACATTGTTACCACCAGTCCGAATGAAGAAACCAGCGTCTAATTATGGTACTTTGCACAATTGGTAGTTGAGTTTTATTACAGCAGTAACAAGGGGTCTGAAAAAGAATGAGCGGAGTTGCTTGATGATTTATCTTAGTTTTAGAATCATTTTTAAGGATGCTAACGAAGCTTGGCTTCGTTTGAAATATATAAATTTAGATAAAGATTTCATAAAAAAAAAACGGGGAAAAAACTGAAAGTTTCAGATGGAGTACAATAGCAATTCAAAGAATTCAAGGTATTCAAGAAAAATCAACAATTTTGAATAAAAAATACACAAGATTTTGAATTCACACAGACATTTTCAGAAAACGTAAAAAACAAGTAGGTTTTGCAATTTCATATCCACCACATGAATGTAATCTCACATCTCAATATACGTAATTCTTCCTTCCTCTGTTCCTTTTAAATCACTCCAAGAAATGATAAATGATTTCCTGCTTCGATTGTAGAGCGTTGCGGATGCTGGGGAAACTTCCAGTTCGAAAACATGTGTTTCCAGCTATTAGCAGCCTAGTTCTTCATATTTATGTATGTGTCTCGATGTTCAGCTCGTTTTTTTTTTTCAGAAGTTCAATCCAAATGCGCGCCACCAGCTGGGAAGTACTTTGGGTATGATTCAAAACTAAATAGCTATCCGCAGAGGGTAGCTAATAGATTTTGTTTACGAGATACTAGACTATCTGGAGGTGGGTGAGAAGCACTTTCATGTTTGCACAGCTTGAAATTTGCTGCCAGAGAATATTAGAGTGTCGCCCGGTTTGGACACATTGTACTATATTGTAGCAACTTGTCGTTGGATTTGTCGCTTGGCGCTGCCAAGCCTGAGCCACGTGAGTTAATTTATCTATGACCTTATCAGCTTCGATAGGCAAATTATGTAAAAACAGTTAACCTGTTTGGAACGCGATTTATGATGTTGGATCACGTAAACTTGTTTCGGACGATTGTTGGTCCAAGAAAAAAGATCAAATTTATAAATTTCCATAATTTTATGATTCAGAAAACTTCTATCAATTCTTGTCATTTCGAAAGCACATTCATCAACCATAACGCACGGAGGAAATCCATCAATGCGGACTTCCCATAAATCAGGCTCACTTTCCAACCCGATCGCAATCGATTGGAATCGTTTCGATTCGGGCAGGTTTCCATTACTCAAACAGTTGGAGAGACGCAGATTTTACGTTGAACGTCACTGTTTGTACACGTGGATGCTCAGTCAGTGCTCAATCATGTATCTTGGAACGGCTTCTTGTCATTTTCACAGCAGGGTGTCTCGCAAAACAGACACACATTTGGTATGGACACTAGTTATTGCACCCTTATTTATGATTATTTGTTTTCAGCAACATTGTAGCTACTAGCTACCTATTTATTGGTTGTGAAAAAAAAATGTTTTTGGATCAGTACTTTACCTCTGATTTCTATGAATATGGCTCACATTTGTCATCAACCGATGACGCACGTGGAACTTCTTGATTTGTCAATAGATAAGGTTGAATTTTTGATGTTTTTTTTCGATAGTTGAAACTATCTAACCCGTGCTGATTGCCGAAAACCGTGAAAAAAGACTTTTGAAGATGGGTCCGGGAGACCTGCTCTGAAATTTGAAATACTTAGACATGAAATCTGAGACCTGAGACCTGGGACTTGAGACTTGATACCTGAAACATTAGATATGAGACATAAGACATAAGAAATCAAAGACCTAAGTCCTCAGACATGGAACCTGAGACCAAGGTTGTCAAAATCACAAAAAAAATCTAAGAATTCTGGGCAAACTTTCATCACAGAATCTGTATCACAGAATAAAGAATTTTGAAATTTTCACAGATTTCACAAAATTTTCACAAGATTTCTAAAAAAAAATTATCTTTTATGTCATCATTAATTTTGGATTTCTAACTTTTCATTGGAAAGTCATGATAAGATTGTTATTGTTAAATAATTTTCTTAAATAAAATTTAAAAGAGACACAATTTCTAATGAGTTTTTAATGAAATCATTGTTTTTTCATCACAGAAAACTTTCACCGAATTTCTGGGTAAAATCACAGATAGTCAGAACATTTTTTTACAAAAAAACACAGAAGGTTGCCGAACAACCTGTGACTCAGGGCCTGAGACCTGAGACCTCACATCTCACTTCTCACGGCTCATTCCAAACTTCTCACGTCTCACTTCTAACTTCTCATGGCGCACTACTCACGTCTCACTTCTAACTTCTCATGGCGCACTACTCACGTCACACTTCTCACGTCTTACTTCTCACTTTTTACGACTCATTTCTGACCTCTCAAGTCTCGTTTCTTGTCACGTCCTACGTTTCACTTTTCACTTCTCGCTCTTCATTTCACACTACTTACTTTTCACGGCTCATGTCTCACTTTTCGTGTCTCACTTTTCATGTCTCACGTCTCATTTCTCATGTCTCTGGTTTGATATCTCACGCCTCAGATCCCAGGTCTCAAGTCCCAGGTCTCATGTCTCATGTCTCATGTCTCATGTCTCATGTCTCATGTCTCATGTCTCATGTCTCATGTCTCATGTCTCATGTCTCATGTCTCATGTCTCATGTCTCATGTCTCATGTCTCATGTCTCATGTCTCATGTCTCATGTCTCATGTCTCATGTCTCATGTCTCATGTCGCATGTCGCTTGTCTCATGTCTCATGTCTCATGTCTCACGTCTCATGTCTCATGTCTCATGTCTCATGACTCACGTCTCAGGTCTCAGATCTCATGCCTCATGTCTCATGTCTCATGTCTCATGTCTCATGTCTCATGTCTCATGTCTCATGTCTCATGTCTCATGTCTCATGTCTCATGTCTCATGTCTCATGTCTCATGTCTCATGTCTCATGTCTCATGTCTCATGTCTCATGTCTCATGTCTCATGTCTCATGTCTCATGTCTCATGTCTCATGTCTCATGTCTCATGTCTCATGTCTCATGTCTCATGTCTCATGTCTCATGTCTCATGTCTCATGTCTCATGTCTCATGTCTCATGTCTCATATCTCATGTCTCATGTCTCATGTCTCATGTCTCATGTCTCATGTCTCATGTCTCATGTCTCATGTCTCATGTCTCATGTCTCATGTCTCATGTATCATGTATCATGTGTCATGTCTCATGTCTCATGTCACATGTCTCATGTCTCATGTCTCATGTCTCAGATCTCATTTTTCAAGTCTCTAAGCTAAGATTTTCCCAGCTTAAAAAAAGCAAAGTGTTTCTCTTTGAAAAGGACGTATAACGTCTAGCGTCTACCGACTAATGTCTAACGGATGTTAACGTCTAAAGTCTTTATTCTAACGTGTAACGTCTAACGATAAACGTCTAACGTATGACGTCTACCGTCTAACGTCTAATTTCAGCCGTCTAGCGTCAGCCGTCTAGCGTCAAGCGTGTAGCGGTTAGCGACAAGTGACAAGTTTCTTGCATCAAACGTCTAGAGTCCAGCGTCAAGCTTCTAGCGTCAAGCTTCTAGCGTCAAGCTTCTAGCGTCAAGCTTCTAGCGTCAAGCTTCTAGCGTCAAGCTTCTAGCGTCAAGCTTCTAGCGTCGAGCTTCAAGCGTTAAGCTTCTAGCGGCAAGTTTCTGGCATCGAGCTTCTAGCGACAAGCTTCTAGCGTTAAGCTTCTAGCGTCAAGTGTCTAGCGTCAAGCTCCTAGCGTCAAGGGTCTAGCTTCAAGTGTTTAGTGTCAATCTTCTAGTGTCAAGCTTCTAGTGTCAAGCTTCTAGTGTCAAGCTTCTAGCGTCAAGCTTCTACCGTCAAGCTTCTACCGTCAAGCTTCTAGCGTAAAGCTTCTAGCGTCAAGTGTCTAGTGTCAAGCTTCTAGTGTCAAGCTTCTAGTGTCAAGCTTCTAGCGTCAAGCTTCTAGCGTCACGCGTCTAGTGTCAAGCATTTAGTGTCAAGTGTCTAGCGTCAAGCTTCCAGCGTCAAGCTTCTAGCGTCAAGCTTTTAGCATCAAGTGTCTCGTGTCAAGCTTCTAGCGTCAAGCTTCTAGCGTCAAGCTTCTAGCGTCATGCTTCTAGCGTCAAGCTTCTAGCGTCAAGCTTCTAGGGTCAAGCTTCTACCGTCAAGCTTCTAGCGTAAAGCTTCTAGCGTCAAGTGTCTAGTGTCAAGCTTCTAGTGTCAAGCTTCTAGTGTCAAGCTTCTAGCGTCAAGCTTCTAGCGTCAAGCTTCTAGCGTCACGCGTCTAGTGTCAAGCATTTAGTGTCAAGTGTTTAGCGTCAAGCTTCTAGCGTCAAGCTTCTAGCGTCAAGCTTCTAGCGTCATGCTTCTAGCGTCAAGCTTCAAGCGTCAAGCTTCAAGCGTCAAGCTTCTAGCGTCAAGCATCAAACGTCTTGCGTCAATCATATAGCGTCAATCGTATAACGTCAATCTTATAGCATCAAGCGTTTAACGTCAAGCGTCCAACGTTAAGCCACAGAGAAGTTAAACGTCTAACGCCAAGCGTATAACGCCATACGTCTGACGTCAATCGTCTAACGCCAATCGTATGACGTCAAGCGTCTTACGTCAAGCATCTAACGTCTAGAGTTTAGCGTATAATTTCTAAGTCTCATCGCACGTCTCTCGTTTCAAACCGCTTATCTCACGTTTCCCAATTTTTTTTCTCATGTCCCCTGTCTTAAGCCTTACTTTTAACGTCTGCCTTCTCACATGATCTCTTGTTTTCGGCAGTAATATTGAAACTTATCAATTATCCTAACACTTGCTAGTAAATGTCTCACCACAACCGGGAACGCCTAAATTCGGCTTTCTAAATCTCACAAAACACTGAACCAAATTTTATGAGGTTATTATCATTGAGTTACCAAAAGTGTTGTGTTTAATTTCGTAGAATATAGTTTCATTTTAAAAATTTAGAACATTTGAGCTATGCTCCTAAGTACAGCTCAATCGCCACTAGCGAAAATACGAGATATCTCGTAGTCGTTCCGCAATGTGTTCAGATTAGTTCAGAACGTTCATCATGTCTCTTCTTTTGTTAACTCAGCGACTAGAGACGTTCCTTAAAGTTTCAACAACTTTTTGAGATTCAGTAGTTATCTGTATACAAAAAGGTAATTGCTGTAGCTTTCCTTGACTCTTACTTTAAAACGTTTTTGCGTTTAAACCAAGCGTCCTACATATTTGAATCAATAACCCAGAACCCGGTCACCAAATCGAATTTAGAAAAACATCAATTAGATTAGCCCTGGGCCCGGTTTGTCGTTATCTGTCCATGTCCAGTTCGTCCCCGGACATCGACTCAACTCGGGTCGTCGGGCCATGCAGGTCGCCCCAAGCCAAAAGGTCCATTAGTCAATTTCGGAAAAGCTTGTTAGCGCGAAATGGCTTCCAGCAAACCGGCAAGCAAACTAGTGTAGTGTCTTCCATTGCAAGACTTACCTTGAACATGGATTTGCGATGTAATCGATGCCTGAGTAGTCGGGTACTCCATTTTTACGAACTGGGAATTCCCTCCTCCCACTTTTAGCGACCATGTTTGTATGTTGAAACATTACGCGGGACCGTTTTCATTGAAATTGCTGCTTGGGGCCACTTTTTTCCGCATTATTGGTAAGTAAATCGATAGCTTGTAAATTACGCTTACAAAGTCTGGAACTGCAACTTTCGGGATTTTCTGGAATAGTCAATAGTCTGGAGACCAAGGAGTAGAAATTAATTCAGAAATGAAGCTGCTGAGAGGGGAAAATGTCCCCGGGAAAACGTGTTCAAGCGCGTGGTTTGGTTCATTAAATTTGGGTTTTTTGACGCGCTCATTACTGTAAGAAAAAAAGCGGTCCCAGATGCATCTCGACTGGCTCCTGTTTTGGTCCAGTAGCGGAGTTGCAGAATCCTCGAATCCCTCGGAGCAATTCAATTCGTGTGGCAATGACCGTGTGGCTCTCCCTCTTCTTAGCCGTCAGTCGTCTAGCTATTAATATTAATTTACTGACTGGGGCGGCAAAAATCGAAGGGACACATCGCAGGCAAAACGGGAAGCCGTTTATTATTTTTATCCTAGAGCCTAGACGTACCAACATGAGAGTGTGTGGATAAATAAGGCGCAATAATTAATGACGAAAACTTTGGGACCCCAGGAAACCTCAGATGTGACGAAGAAAGGGGAGCTTCAGGGGATAAAAATACTGCTAAACATGGTCCCCTGAAGTACCCCCTGCGCCAGAAGACTGATCGAAAAGTAATTGAGCCTGAAGGTTTGTGTGTGGATTTGGGTTGCAAGTAACGTCTCCTCTGTCGACTGGCGACTTACTGTCGGTTGATTTCTGGTTCTGGTTCTGTTTTCTGGTTTGCTGCTCCGAATGCCATCCACATGTTGGTTCCGGACAGTTGGCTGGATTTATGGCAGTCTGATGGAAATTGAAGGCCAGTTCTCGGTGCTCCCGGGCTTCAGCTTTTGGAGACTGAGGAAGGACTTTATACATAAAGTTGACAAAGTTCTAGGGACCAACAACAAATGCCAGCTCACTAGTCAAGTCGATGGTGATTAATTTTTCGCTGCCACTCTAGGTGCTCAAGTTATCGGAACTGACAAAACAACAACTTCTGCCTCAAATAAGCCGATTGTGAGCAATGTTTTATGAGTCAGCTCCGTCTGTAGCGGCAGCTGACCATTTGAGATTGTGTCAACTGTTCAGATTGGATGCTGAAATAGTAACACAGCACTGGTCACAGCTTAAAGGAAAATACCAATGGTTAAAATGGAATTTTGTTTATCGCCGCGCTTTAATGTGATTTAATTCATCGACGTTTTTCGGCGGATTTTAGAATCAAAACGTTTTTACCAGTTGTCCAGAAGTTTCGAGCTACTATGGCTTTCGCTCCTCTTCAGTGGACACTAAAATTATATTTCAAACAATGCATTTTTATCTAAATGTACAATATTTAAAATCTTACAAACTTTTGGCCTTCGTCTATACTAATTTAGATTTCGATAAAAATTAATTGTTTGAAATATAATTTTAATTTCCACTGAAGAGAAGCGAAAGCCATAGTAGCTCGAAACGTCTGGACAACTGGTAAAATGTTTTGATTCTAAAATCCGTCAAAAAACGTCGATGAATTAAATCAAAATGATTATAATATGCATCAGATTTTCTTGAATTGCTAAATCTCTACATTTGAATCCTGCTTTAAAATCAGAATTCTGGTTAAAATATTCCATATAGTTAACGTTTCATGACATCATTCATTTCAAGCACCGCTTCCAACAGTGCCAGTTAAAGAAAGAAAAGTTTACTGAAACTGATGGCATATAACATAAGGTTGCCCGAATTTTTCCCGCATGTATTTGGGCCGGGAAAATCTGAACTATTTGAACTAAAAACCTTGCAAAATCCGGACAGTTGATTTGAAAATTTTCAATCAGTAAACCGGGCAGAAAATGGGAAAATTTTGCAAAAACCCAGTAATAATATGAGGTCAATCATAAAGTAAAACCTTTGAAAAATTATATTTTAATCGAAACACATCAACAGATTTTAATTTTTTATTGGCTTCCATAAAATTGCTTATGTTAAACTTACAAAACATTGAAAAATGTACTTTACAAAACGAATAACATTTGAATTAAAAAAAATTAGCTTCTAATGAGTCTCAATTTTTCTAAAAAACTACTTTTTTGTCCAAATAAATGAATAACTAGATGTGTTTTCGGAGTTAAATGAGGAAACTATTACTTTTTCATCCACTGACTGAGTTACAGCAAACAGTTGGCTATCCTTCTATTCAATTGTTTGGATTGGTATTCAATGCTATAAAGTTAATATTATTTATATTTTTAAGGAAAATACCAATGCTAATAGTTAAGTGATATTGAAAAGTGTTTTGGTATTTTTATCTTCAACCAGCTTAAACAGATTTTTTTTAAATAATCATGATTTCATAATGCAATTTATGTAAATACTTTAAATTTATCTTCCAAAAATTTTAAAAATGGATTGTAAAGCATAAAAGCTCTTTAAATTTTAACACAGCTAAGCTTGCAACGAAAAGGACCTTTTTTCAATCGAAAGAAGAACAAAAAGCAGGACGCTCAGCTCTGAAATCTAGTTTATGTTTTTTCTTTTTTTTTTTTTTTTGAATGACCAAATGGGGTCATTTATTGAAAAACAAAAATTCAGTAGAAACACTTCAACGAGAGCTTTTTCGCATTTCATAAAAGGGTCTTAGTTAGGGAAACAAGAAATTTCACGTATAATAATGAAAATTCAAGATATTTGATGTTTTTCATTTTAATTCTTGGCAAAATGGTTAGAATAATATCATGCATGGTTTGCGTTTGTTGACAGTCAGCATTCTGAAATGTAAACCAGTAAATGTATTTAATTTCACAAATATATTTAACGCTTACAAGAAAAACTTCAACTCTAACCTACCATTCACAAGATCACAATAACATTCCTCTTAGGGAAAAATTAAAATTCCACGGGAAGTGCTTCGTAAGACGATGAAAAAACTGATGGAATGAATGAATATGTTCATTATATTTTCACTATCTCATTTATTCTATGTTTCATTAGATATTCTTATGAAAACAAAAAGAATTTCTTTAGACTCTTGTAAAAAACTATTTTACACTAAAAAAACTCATCTCATAAAAATTATAAAGAGAATTTGCCTAATGTACATTAGGGTGGCAGTAGGGTACATTTTGTAGATTGGCTGAAAAAACTGACCTGTGCAAAATTTAAGCTCAATCGGACTTAATTGAGGGGTGCCACAAAGCGCTCAAAGTATTGGTTTTTTTACCCTAAGCTAAAGGAAATCGGAAAAATCAAAATATTAATTTTGATGGCAAGGGACTTAGAAATGCCTAAAACGTCAAGATCTTGTTTTATCTCGAAAAAAAAATTTTGGCCGAAAATCGACCTTCTGTAAATATTTTCCGAAAAACGGCCGGTTTTCCGAGAAACGGAAAGTCCCAGCAAGTCAACTTTCGACCAAAATTGATTCAGTGTTCAGAATTTGATTCAAATTCTGAATCCAATTCATCTTGCAACGAACTTTATTACCAACACACCAGAGGATTGTAATGGTTTTCGAGAGACCGTCCTGATTTTCCAAAAACTCTCGAACTGTCCTGAATTTAGAAAATTTGTTCCTCACGAGCCTAGGCAAAAATTTGATATGTGATGGTAATGCTTCTAAACAAATTCTACCCGCTCATTTTCACCATCTTTCATTTCTTCTAACCTTCTATTCATCTATATAAAAATTTCATAATCTTTAGATGTCCCTACTTAAAAGGACATCACTTTTCACCGCTAGGCCGATAAATCAAAGTAACAAACAAAAATTACGGTGATTAATCCTTCATAAAATTATAACATATTATTTTCATATTTTCTTTGAAATTTGGTTTTTATTGTAAGAATTTTAAAAAAATTAATAGCTCAGTGAGTAAATTCTTGTATTAAAATTATCCAACAGATTGCTGCAAAACCTCTCACACCCTAGAAAGGTTCATGAAATCAAAATTATCTCGAAATTACAATACATATGAAATTAAATCAAAACAGATTGACATGGCAACGCTCTGGTGTCGTTCGTTTTTTTTTTTAAATTTTTCATTAATTAACGGGTCAATATAGAAAATTTAATGATAGATGAGAATTATTCAACAATTTCACCACTACTGATCAAAATTTAGAAATTAAGGTACGTAGGTTTTTTCTTTAATAATCATTTACTATGTCAATGGTTGTTTTAACAAAAATCACTAAAATTACATTTTCAACAAAACAAATTGTGCTTCATAATTTCTTAATTTTTTAATTCAACTTTTAATTTTAATTTTTGATTTTATTTCATATTTTAAAAATAATACCACAAAAGTTTCTAACTACTTTTCAAGTTTCAATTGGTTCTCATGAATTTTCAACAGCAAAAAGGTTCTATGATTTGATCAATATTCAGAAGAATATTTGAGAAACCGTAATTCAATTATGATTATTCCTAATTGATAAAATAACACAGAAATTCATACTGATAGTGCTCCAAAATATGAAAAGCATGTTTTATGAATGGATTATTGAGAAAAATCAACCTAGAGATCCAATTAAATATCAATTACATTCATGATGTGGGTGTTTATGGGCTTAGATGTCAAATTTGAAGAAAAAAGTGATTCAACTCTTTGACGTGGTTCTCCAAAAATGGCAAAAAAGGCAGCCCAGTTTGCTATATTTTGTAGTCCAAAAATGTGGGAATCTATCCAACGTAAAATAAGAGTGAAGTTATGTGTAGTTTTTTTAAAATCTTTAGTTGAAGTTAAAAATTCGTAATATTTCTCGTTTTTTGCATAAAGATTCCATATAAAAAATTTCAACTTTATTCAAGAACTCAAATATTTATTAGATATGCAGAAAAATATGTCTAACAAAAATATAAAAATAATTTCAAAGCAAAATATATTCGCGATGTGAATACCTACTCATTTTTCAATGTAAGCAAATCTTTGCGAAATTTTTAAAAAATATTCAAACTTTTCTTAGCATTTCTTTGAGAACTCCTAAACGGATAAACTTATGACTATAATTTTCATGGTTTCATGTTGCCTGAAAATGCCAGAACACGATGAAATATTTGGATAGATAATTATGAGCGCTTTAAAAATCGACTTTCTGCCAGCTTTTCTGGGTTTTGGACCACTGTGCAACGCCACGTTAATCTGCGGCATGCGCATTAGACTGGTTCAGCTCATCTATTTGAATTTTCATCGAGTGGTAAAAGTATTAGCAAAAAACCACGATTGTTCCAAGGAAATTCTTGTTTCGTAGTTTAAAAATGTAGTTGATGTAAAAAGTAGCAAAAAAAATCAGCCCAATGCAAATTTTTAAATCAAAATATTTGGGATTTGAGATATAGCAATTTCCCCAAAAATAGAATTTGCGAACTTTTTTCAAAACACATTTAGCTGAAAATTAAATAAAATTTATTTGTAAAAAATATGCAAACGTGTTTCAAGTCTAATTCCTCCTTCTACATTTTCCACTATTAACATTTTATCAAAAGATATATTAAAATCAAAATCAGTGACCCATGAATTATAACTTCAAAAATTTAATGATCTATTTATCTTATGTTTTTTAGTTTTGATTATAACCAGAAATTTATTGACCTGTTTTTCAAAGTTCAAAAAGTGAAATTTTCCCTTCACAAGAAATTTCAATTTGAATTGGAATTTAGGCAAATTTTACAAAAACTAAGTAGAATTTGAAACTGATAGTTGGATAGGTCAAAGCTAAAGTGCTTTGGGTAGAAGAAACGAATCGAATATTTTAGAAACGTTTAATGTTGTCAACGTTTAATAAATCCAAAAAAAATATAATCTTAAAATATAAAATTTTAAGACACAATACCATTGGTAGAAAATGTAAAAATGTGGTAAATTTGAGATGTTCCCCAATTTATGTAAAATTATGAACGGCACAGTCAGTAAATAATTTGTACTAGTTGGTAATTATCTCAAAACAATCCTCTTAATTGAACACCAACCGCATTGCCTTAAAAGCTATCAGTTCATTGTTCATTTAAAACCATGCGTTGTTAGCAATGCTTATTACATTCTTATAAATAATTTATATAATTAGGCTTTTTGCACTTATCTTCTAGCGTATCTAAGTTCTAAGGTCCAATAAGATCAAAACAATCAAAACTACTTGGACATGAATAGTTGTCAATCTTTATACGTTCGAATGTGGCCAGCCAAAATTTTTAAAACGGAACCGGTCTTATGCAAATTCATGCAACTTTACATCGGTTTCCTCTTCGCTGTCGTAATATTGCGACAAATTATGAGGTCCGAGCACAGGTGCCAAATAATTTTATCAAAAATCAAGAAATTGATGGAAATAACTTGCAGCTCTGTTGAGATTGTATAAATAAAGGCAAAATACAGATACCGTCAAACGGGGCATCATGCAACAGATGGAAAAAATCGATGGAACATTTATACAACACTACATTGAATCAATTTTTAATTTAATGTATTGTAATAAGTTATCTTTTAATGATAACAAAATGATGATGACATAATTCCTCGCATCTTAAGCTAGTTGTCTTAAGTTTTTTATTTTTAAGTAAAATTTGAAAAATCGAGCAATAAATGTACAAATTTTAACATTTTTTGATGCCGAAAAAAACTTTACCCAGTATGACGGATCGGCTTGATAAAATTACCTACAAACTTTTTACAGGTTTCCTCATGTTATACCAACACTGTTGGTGTAAAAATATTTTTCGAACAATCACCCAATTTGTTTAAATGAATATTTTTAAAATTCAGTTAGGTGTCTGGGGTTAAATGCAACAAAATGCAAATCAAAGAAATACCTTGTAAATCTCGTTTCCATGTGCTGGAATATGAATGTTTTGCATCACGAGTTTGTAAACATTTAAATTTCATTCATCCAAACGTTTATTTTTATGATTTCAGCTTGTACAAATTTTCGTAGTATTATTTAACCCCTAAATGTATGCAGCATCCTTATTTTCAGAAAAAAATGTGAAATTTTTTTTTACAGACCCAAAAACTACTGCAATTGGTGTTGTCATGCGTAATGGACTTTAAGGCATCGCAAATATATTAAAAACTATGAATTTTCGTACGTGTTCATAAGATTTTTCATTAAAAACAAAGTTTGTTGCAAGTTACCCCATTTTTTAAGGAGTGTGAAAATCGCATGTTTTTAGAAAATTAAAAATAACTGAGGAAACCAATAATTTTTTAAACTACGCCAATTTGAAGCCCCAGCATCCTTAAAACTTTTGATGCATAAAGGATACGATTAGCTGTGAACATAAGTTTTTTAGAAGCCATTGAAGTTGAAATTGTTGCATGTTGCCCCAGTTGCCGGTACTGTGTACGCCTCAAACTATGCAACTGAAGCGAGCAGAACCTTTACTGGCCTGCAGTTTATATCGGAAAACACCATTTAAATATCATCTGAACCAAAGATAATCATCGGCTAAACTATTTTATTAAAGAATTGTATGATTATTTATTTATAAGTTTAGTTATAATTTAGATAGTTTTTGAAAATAAGAACAAATCAGGATATTTTACAGACCATTGCTCAAAAATCAGGACAATTCAAGCATATCTGAAAAATCAGGAGGAGCTCACGAAAATCAGGACAAATCTTGATAAATCAGGACACCTGGCACTCTTGGGCCCGAGCGATTTGCTTTCAATTGCAAATTGATAAAATTAAACAGTTGCGTAAAAAAAAAAGAATTATATCACGTTGAGCAGCGCACTCGCTTTCAACTTTGACCAACTGCCATTTCTGTCTGGGTTGATATTTTTTCATTAAATTTTCACAAAATCTATTTCAGCTATCAAACCTACACTCCACTAAATTTGAAGACTTAACAATGTCTGGAAAAAAGATACAGGTATTCTCTTAAAAAAGGGAATTTTTAGATTGCTTCACAAAATTCTCTAATTTTTTTACAATTTTCAATGAAAATACTTAAAATTTGTCTTAAAGATGTAAATGGGTTCGATCTAGTACCTGGCCAAGTTTTATCAAAATCTATTGACGCGATCAAGAACGGGATCGGTTTGAAAATGACTTGCATCATAGCCCAATCGGTGATTTCATTATTTTTTTGGACGGATGTTTGTATGGAAGATATCGTGAATAATCTTTTCTTTATTTTTTTTCTACAATTTCAAAGTTTACCACTTAAAATATAGTAAATTGAAAGAAACTTCATTTCTGCTATGATTGGAAATATAAAATATTCAATTTACAAGAGATTGTAACGAAAAAATGATTATAATACTCGCTTCAAGTTAATATATATATATATTGAAAATTCGTATATCAATTTTTTGCAGCTCGTTCCTAAAACTCTGTTCTACTTATTTTGAGCTCTTTTAAAAAATTCCTCTTTCTTATAAGATCAGGAATGAAGTTTTTATCAATAACTAATATTTTTGGTGTTAATTTGTGGTTTTGTTAAAAAAAACATCTCAAAAAACATGAATTACGATATTTTCCATGCAAACATCCGTCCAAAAACGAATGAAATCTCCTGTTGGGCTATAATGAATCTCATTTCAAAAACATTCTTCTAATTTTATTTCTACGTTTTTCTGTTCAAGTTTATGATTTTGACAGTCGAAAACATTTCCAGGAAGCGTTAAAACACAGAAACACTTTGAGTAAATCACAAATTCACGGCAACATTGTGAAAACATCGGATAATTATAGTGGACGACTCCCTTTCCGACCCCTTATCCAAAATTGAACACCTGAAATTGATTTCATGTCCCTTAAACAAAATTTCATTTCAATCTGATGCATAATCATGACAATATCGAAAACAAAAAAAATGCACAACATATATGGATGACCTCTTGTGCCGCCCATTGACCCAAATGACCCAATGTATATAAGCGTCAATATCGCAAAAACCCCTGACCCCAAATTTGATATTATAAGTTAATTTACCGTCGCTTAAAACCTCTATATGCAAATTTCCATTTCAATCCGATGAATAATGGCGTTAATATTGCAAAAACAACGAAAATTTAATAGGGATGACCCCTTTTGCCAACCCGCTGATATATAATTTGATACCTGAAATCGATTGTCCGTCCCTAAAAACCGCTGCGTGCCAATTTTCAATCTGATCCAGTGGATAATAACGTCAATATCACTTTAACATTATTTGTGTTGTATATGGATGACCCCTTCAAAAGAGGTCATTTAAAAATTTGAAAACATTTTCCATCATTCCTGGTCTTAATGAGCATACATTTTCATCATATTTTTGTAAAGTATTGCAGTGCAGCACTTATGTACTTACACCACTAGAATCGTTATAAAATTGGCTTTCCGGGGAATTTATTTATTTTTTTGCGGAAATCTTGCGTGAACATACTCAGAATCCAGTGCAAAATTGATTTAGGTGCAAGAAAACCTGAAAAAAAATGGAAATTGCCAAAAAGTTCGAAAAACAGCTACCTTTGAAAATTCGTCAAAAGATCTGTGTTTCGTATTTTGACAATCTAAAAATGCAAAACTGTGCATAATAACGTCAACTTTTCAATCCACCTTTCAAAATTTATCTGGTGTGACTTTAACAATTATGACGGTTCATTGATTGAAAAGTACGGTTTTAGACCACTTTTTAACATTTTTTGTGGTAATTATCTTTAAAAAAATCAAAAAAAAAATATCCTCATGCATAGTTTATTACTTCAACTTTCTTTGAAACTAAGTGAAATTTTGTTTTGAGCATTCCGTAGTTAATCTGCAGTCTTTTTTCCGAAGCATGTTTTTCAGATTTTTTTTTCTTAGACTTTAAATAACGCAAAACTGAAGAGTTGAAGGTGAATATCGCTTGAGAAACATATTTAAGTTACGTTACGAGGTTTCTAAAACTATAAGTTTTGTAAAAATTGGTTGAGGTACAAGAGAGATATAGCGGTTTTAGCGAGGAGTTTCAAATTGACGTTCAAGGTCTGACAAGGGAGTTTTTTTCCTGGGCTTTCAGAGTGCATCCATAAAAAAGTAATGATGCAAAATTAAAAAAATTTCAAGAATTTATTGAGGGTTCCCGAAGATTTTCGAAGAGTCTCCTTTAACTTTCAGAATATCACCATTCTTTTAGTCCCACGAAAACGCTTCTAGTTCATTTACGGGTTCATTTATCGATTTTACTTTTGCAGCATATAAACTTGAAATTATTTACACGCTATGTGAGAATGCAACAGAGTATCCCCATTCTCCCCTATAGATAGATTCAATTCTCTCTGCAGAATTTTTTGAAAAATCAAAATGGGTAGTCATACGCTGAATTTAGTCCTTGTAGCATTTTTTTAAAAAATTTAAAGAAATTATTACGAACAAAGAAAACTTACCAAGCATCAGTTTAATCTTTTTTTGCTAACAATTTTTTAAACAGCATCAAGGTCTCCATTCTGAGCGCTCCCCGAAGGAAATTTCTCAGCATCAATTTGGTTAAACTAAATCCCTTCCGGTTACTTTCACGCGCCATAAATTGAGGGGTTAGATTAGCAGCGAGCTTTTGTTTCACTTTTCGTCGGAACTGTGAAGCTATAGTGCTGCCGCCATCCATAGCTCACGGCTCTAAGCTGCTACTTCCTAGTAATCGGTTTTCTTTCTCAGGTGTCTGTTTGCAGATTTGTTCCAGTTATTAGTAATTGGAGTTTTTATTTTTTCTTAAAAAAATATTTGTGGGTTCTTAACGTTTTAAATGGAAAGAAACAGTGAAGCATTGTAGTTTCCATATTTGAACAAAAAAAAAGTTAAAACATTTTATTGTCGTTCAAAAATGTATGCCACCCCTAATCGCAGTCTCGAGCTTTCCCGACGCATTCCTTCGGATCAGCTGATTGTGGCTCACAATCAAGATTATGATACTGAGGTGTAAAGAAGCGAGGAGGAAAACTTCGTTTTTTTCGCTCCGAGGGTATTGTTCTTTTGTTCCACCATTTGAGGTTCAAAGCAGGGTCCAAGTCTGCTCGGTAATTGCTAGGAAGGAACACCCTCATTTATTGCGATAGTTATCCCTTCCCCACCAGGTTAGTGAATGCCAATTATTGTGATCGGAGAAAACCCCACCGTTTAAGTCTTTCGTTTGGGCCTTGCTGAAAGTGAAAATCGAGAAAAGCGAAAGTTGTCTACAGGTAGAAATGGAAAAAGATTTCCTCGCTGGTTTTTTAAAAGCAGCATTAAGTAAAAAATTGTAAATTTCAAAATCCAAGTTTTTTTTTGCAGAATTTTTAAGCAACTTTTACATCAGATTTGCACTTTTAGGTTTGTATGGGAAAATTGAATATTTTGCACTGAAAAATCAACATCAATTTTGTTCCTTCTGTGGAACCGAGTTTGCTTATGATTTTGAGCCAATTTATAAATTCTACAAGGGAAATTTTCCACTTTGAATAACTCGGATCCACATAAGGAACTAGATTAATGTTGATTTTTCAGTACAAAATATTCATTATTCCCATACAAACTTAAAAGTCCAAATTTACTCATGTCAACGTTACTTAAAAATTCTGCAAAAAATTATGGATGAGTTTTGAACCAAAACGAAGTTTTTGAGACCTCAGGGTTAGAAAAATTACCTCAAATCGACTCAGTCTAGTATTACAACGTGTTTGGCAATCGATTGATGCCAAAATCTCGAGAATTCCAGGCTGCAATATTTGACATTGAGTTGTTTTTGTGAAAGTAAAAATTTGCAAACTAATTTTTCAGGTTTTAAAGGGCAAAATTTGTGTACATCTGAATTCTTGAAGTTAAATCCCAAATTGGCCGTCTTTTTCACAAATTTTACCTTCAAAGTCGTCTGCTGATTTGCATGAATAAACGCCGTACAAGCAGCAGCAAGTTTCACAAATGATCTCTTCTCGAACCGAAGACCGAAATAAATTCATCACGCCTCGCATAAGTCAGAGAGCCGTAAAATCGTGCCGTGACTCTGTTTGGTCTGTTTTAATAAGAAAACACACTCCATATTTTAAGGCTACATTTGCATGTTGTTTACACGACGAATCACTCCAGTCCAGTCGGCCCAAAAAATCGCTCCTTGCCGGGAAAGAAAAAGTCCCTTTAGGAAGCCATAAACTTGGAGACATCCACGATTTGCTTGCTTACCATAAACCTACTAAGTAAGTAGGTAAGACCACTCACAGCACAACCACCCCTCTTGAGGAGGTAAATTTACTTGAAATTGAATTAACACAGCGCTGCCATCTACAACTGATTCATGAGATGTTAGATTGGGATGCAAAAATCAAAACAAGCAGAAGTCAATCGTGAACCTATTAGTGGTAGGAAATGTTGAACGCTGAAAACCGTGTGGTTTGTGCATTTGCATATATAGAGTTTTCACTTTTTCCTACCCCTGATCTTGATGATGTTTGCCCATCTGCGAAAGATTGTCTGTCAGCCAGCCGCTAGAGGTCGTGATCGTGTACAACTTGTATGTACAGCTAACTAACTACTGTCTTTGAGGAGTACTTCCTTAGGTCGTCGCCTCAGGATAGTTGCTAGTTAAAAATTGTACGACTGTTAGGGAAGATAATCGAAATTTGGAATCTGATTTGTTTAAATCTACAGGAGTTGTAAAAACGTAAACAAAGGTTAAAAGATCACTGCAGATCAATTGGCTGGCACTTAAGAAGAATGATCTACAAAAGTTGTTCCTAAAATTTTTACCAAATTTTTGTGTTTTTTACAGTACTTTATAGAAACGTTTTTCTTAATGTTTTTAAAAATTAAAAAAAAAAACAATTTGATGACAGATGGATGCTGCAAAAAAAAACAAAACCTCTTACAGTTATGTGCAACTCTTAAAAACGCATTACGCTTCTCGTTGTTACCTAGATTGAGTGACTTGGGATTGCGTCTGGAAGCAGCAGCAAAAACTCTGCAGAGAAAAATAGGCGGACCACTTCCATTTTTGGCTCGAACCTGATTGCCTTTTCGAGCGATCTACACCGGTGTTGCTGGATTGTTGTGGGGCTTTTGCTTGCTATTTAGGAGTTTTTTTCCAACTTATATCGTTTTTTCTTTCTCCTGGTTGCATTGAATTGCACTTTCCAACCAGCTATTTTGGAGGCAGCAAAGTGCTACGAGTGATTTGATGAATGTCTTTTAAAAATGGATTGAATGAGAAAATTTATGTTTCGCAAATAAAGTGAGAGCAACAAGATACAAATTTCAAAAACATCAAACAAATTTTAAGTTTAACTGACTTAAAAATTGAAAAATTACCAATTTGTTTTGAAATTTATCTTATATTTGAACCTTCTTTGAATCATCTTTGAATCATCTTTAAACCATCTTTGAATCATCTTTGAATCATCTTTGAATCTTCTTTGAATCATCTTTGAATCATCTTAGAATCATCTTTGAATCATCTTTGAATCATTTTTGAATCATCTTTGATTTATCTTTGAATCATCTTTGAATCATTGTTGAATCATCTTTGAATCATTTTTGAAGCATGTTGAATTATCTTTGAATCATCTTTGAATCATCTTTGAATCATCTTCGAATGATCTTTGAATCATCTTTGAATTTTCTTTGAATCATCTTTGAATCATCTTTGAATTATCTTTGAATCATCTTTGAATCATTTTTGAATCATCTTTGAATCATCTTTGAATCATCTTTAAATCATCTTTAAATCATTTTTAGAATCATTTTCGGATCATCATTAAATCATATTTGAATAATCTTTGAATCATCTTCGAATAATCTTTGAATCATCTTTGAATCATCGTTGAATCATCGTTGAATCATCTTTGAATAATCTTTGAATCATCTTTGAATCATCTTTGAATGATCTTTCAATTATCTTCACATCATCTTTGAATCATCTTTGAATCATCTTTGAAACATCTTTGAATCATCTTTCAATCATATTTGAATCATCTTTGAATCATTTTTGAATCATCTTTGAATCATCATTGAATCACCTTTGAATCATGTTTGAATCATCTTTGAATCACCTTTGAATAATGTTTGAATCATCTTTCAATCATTTTTGAATCATCTTTGAATCATCTTTGAATCATCTTAGAATCATCCTTGAATCATCTTCGAATCATCTTTAAATCATCTTTTAATCATCTTTGAATCGTCTTTGAATCATCTTTGAATCATCTTTGAATCACCTTTGATTCATCTTTGATTCATCTTTGAATCATCTTTGAATCATCTTTGAATCATCTTTGAATCATCTTTGAATCATCTTTGAATCATCTTTGAATCGTCTTTGAGTCGATCTTATATCATTTTTCCAATGTCTTTGAATCCTCTTTCCATCATCTCAGAATCATTTTCCAATCATCTTTGAATCACCTTTAAATCATTTTGAATCATCTTCGAATCATCTTTGAATCATCTCTGAATCACCTTTAAATCATTTTCGAATCATCTTTGAATCATCTTTGAATCATCTTCAAATCATCTTCAAATCATCTTTGAATCATATTTGAATCATCTTTGAACCAACTTTGAATCATCTTTGAATCATCTTTGAATCATCTTTGAATCATCTATGAATCATCTTTAAATCATCTTTGAATCATCTTTGAATCATCTTTGAATCATCTTTGAATCATCTTTGAATCATCTTTGAATAATCTTTGAATCATCTTTGAATCATCTTTGAATCATCTTTGAATCATCTTTGAATCATCTTTGAATCATCTTCGAATCATCTTTGAATCATCTTTGAATCATCTTTGAATCATCTTTGAACCATCTTTGAATCATCTTTGAATCATCTTTGAATCATCTTTGAATCATCTTTGAATCATCTTTGCATCATCTTTGAATAATCTTTGAATCAACTTTGAATCATCTTTGAATCAACTTTGAATCATATTTGAATCATCTTTGAGTCAACGTTCAATAATCTATGAATCTTCTTCGAATCATCTTCAAATCATCTTTGAATCATTTTTGAATCATCTTTGAATCATCGTTGAATCATCTTTGAATCATCTTTGAATCATCTTTGAATCATCTTTGAATCATCTTTGAATCATCTTTGAATCATCTTTGAATCATCTTTGAATCATCTTTGAATCATCTTTGAGTCATCATTGAATCATCTTCGAATCATCTTTGAATCATCTTTGAATCATCTTTGAATCATCTTTGAATCATCTTTGAATCATCTTTGAATCATCTTTAAATCATCTTTGAATCATCTTTGAATCATCTTTGAACCACCTTTGGGTCAACTTTAATTCATCTTTGAATCAACTTTGAATCATCTTTTAATAAATTTGAAATCAGTTTTCTACTTTTGAGAATTATTTTCACGTATTAATCGTTAAAGATTCGTTTGTCTACTTCATAAAAATTCTGAAAATTATCATTGAATTTTCATCAATTATTTGTTTTTTTTCTGTTTATTTACAGGTAAGCGCATCTTCGTGAATATTCTTAGAAATGTTGGATAAGTTTTTTAGAAAAGGTAAGAGTTGTCATCGTTGAGTTTGAATTTGAATTTTTGAATTTGATTTGATGAATCTTAGCCAAGTTTTGAACATCTTAATGTTGAAACCCTAAACTTTTCAATGTTCATGTAGGTAATTGTAGATTATAGTTATTCTTATGATTGAATAGGGTGTTCTTCGCAGATTCCTGAATAAATTCATCTACTCTTGGAAAGCCACAGTTTCCATGAGCGGAGGAACTTGTCTCGCCAAACTGTCTCTTCGCTTTTTTTTTTTCATCCAACCCAAGATTCCTTTCAAGATCGCTTGTGAATGTCCGTACCAGGAGTTGGAAAGAAAAAATTTTACCGCCAATTTCAGTCAAACCCGGTTCAAGAACGGGAATGGCGCGTTTTGCTTCAACAATTCGTTGTCGTGACGCGGTAGCCATCCCTTTTTCCTTTCCACCCGATAACCTGTTTAGGGGATCGATGTTTCGATATTGACTTTCGATATATGAAATATCTGGAACGTCCTTATTTTTTGAAAAAAAAATCCAGTATTCCGATTAATTCAGAAACCAGTTTTAAGTTTTCCTACCAATTTTCCCTTATTAACCATTTTTTTCATAATGGGTTAACTTACAGGTCTGACCAAACCAAACCAAACCAGCAACTCGGTGGCTTTTTCCCTTTTTAGAATCTGGAATCGTCATTCTTGTTTCAAGTGTCCGTCCAGTGCTTTGGGAGTAGGTAGTCAATGCACATTTGCGACTACGTGCGATCCCCAGACATTCATTCTGGAAGTGGGATAGAAAAAATCGAGAAGTATCAACCTCAAGACGGCTTTCACACATAATTGTCCAAGTGGGGAATGGAAAAAATCACAATTCGGTGAGCATCGCAAGAATAACGGGAACATTGACGAGGGAATGGCTTTTTCTGCGGTTTTTATCAAGCAGCTGATGATGGTCAAGCTGTTTTTTTTAATTCATTCACTTGATACGAAAAATAATTTATTTTGTTGGGATTTGTAGCTCTATGCTCTGAAAATAAAATCCAGGAATTTTCTTTTGGGTTTTTCAATAGTTCAGAATTTTTTTTTTTTGAATTTTTAAACATAAATCCAAAAATCTTTATGAATAATCCGACTAAAAACCTAAACTTTCAAGAAAATTTTTCAATCTAAAATAAATTATAAGTTCATCATGCCAAATTTCTCATTGACTCATTGGATTTATTTGAAAGTTATGGGACCAGAGTAGGAATACATTACAAAAATCACGAAAAAAAATCCTCGAAATGCTCATATAAATTTCTTCAGCGCATATCCTGTTCAGTTCTTTCATCATCCTTCAAAGCTATAAAACTTCGAAACTTCTTTACGCGGCTGCCATAATTGGACCAAACTCGTAAAAATAACCGATCGGACACGCCCGTTTGCTGCTGTTACTTTTAAATGTTTTTAACCGATGAACGCAATGCCAGGATCAACCTCACGAGGTTGATCTCTGCGAAAGATGGCAAAAATTATGAAAAAAAATCTCCGAGAGGCCTTAAACCATTACTAATTGCCCACCGATATTGATCGCCGCCGATCGGATTGTCCGCCCATTTCCCCCATTTCGCTTTGGTTTATCGCGTTTTTTTCGGTTCTTCCTTTGCTTTGAGATATCGAAATCAATTCCGAATTATATTTCATCGATCTGAATGATGGCGACGACCAGCTTCTGAAAGATCGACCCTTCTTCTTTGAGGCTGCCTGTTAATGGCAAAGTGAAAACGGCAAAACGGTGGAAAGAGGTAATAATAATATCAAAAATCTTGATCATCATCGTGATCTCGGATGATCTTGGGTCAGCTCGTATAAATTTAGTAGAGGTGGTTTTTGGAGTCATAAACACTGAACACTTAACAACTGCTATGGGATTAAAACGGTTTCGTAGAATCGATAAATTGAATTTGTGTTTGAAATTGACACATTCCACAGGATCTACTAAAGAAATATGAGCTGGATTCTAATTTGTATGAGTAGGCTGGGTGGCAGTCCACTATTATTTATTTTTAAAAACTAAATCCGTATGGACCGCGATACCATATTTTAACATTTATTCTCTAAACGTTTTAAACTCAACGCAAACAAGCAAGTTCACTCGTGTTGGAAGAAAGTGGTAGGAATTTTGACACTTGTAGCGCATTTTGAATATTTTCCAATGTAAAACATTTTTCAAGATCTGCTGCCGTAAAATTTCTTTAAATACTGTTTCTATTTCAGGCGTATCTGATATAAATCCATCATAGCATCATAGCATGCGAAAATAGACATAGTGTAGTAAAGAAAATAGACGGTCGCAAATCTTGAAAAACAATTGACATTGTAAATTTCCAAAATGTGCTTGAAGTTTCAAAATATCTACCACTTCCTTCCAACACTAGTAAACTTGCTCTTAGGGCAGAAAAAGTGTTAGTAAAAAGTGGTAGAAATTTTAAGTTTTGTAGCACTATTTGAAAACTTTAGCATGCAAAAACATTTTCAAGCTCTGCGCCCCTCAAGTTTTTTTTACAACACGTTTTCTTGCATGCTGTGATGCAAAAATAGTTCGATTTCTATCATATACGACTGAAATATACACAGTGTTGTAAAAAAACACAACGACCAAAGATCTTAAAAACATTTTCGGATGATAGAATTTTCAAAATGTGCAACAAGTGTCGAAATTTCTACCACTTTTTCCCAACACGAGTGAACTTGCTCTTATAGGTTATACAATTTTTAAGACTTCAAATCGAAGGTTCAGTAGTTTTCATGCTTATGCGAAACTAATTCATGTTGAAGGTTTCTCCTGATTTTTTTCGAATATTTTCTATACTGTTCCAAAAGTATTCAAGAATATTGAAAAAAAAACAATCAAATATATCGGTTCTTTCGAGGTTGTGGCATATCAACAAGAGAAGTATTGAAAAATCAAGTTTATGTGTATCAAGTGAATGATTAAAAATGGAGAAACAGATTCCGAATTCTTTCAACTCTAAAAAATATGGTCTGTAGTCTGTTCGCTGATTCCGGTAGAGGATCCTTGATATACAAGCTTAGTAGGGGAGAGTGAGGATACTTGATCTTTGGGGATACTTGATTCCTTAGCTATATCTCGAAACTGGAATGTCCTACAAAGATCAAATTTTGAGCCAAATGGAGCAAAACACCAATGCTTTAAGCTCAAAAATTTATAACAAAATGATTGTTTGAGTAATTAAACATTGTTTGAAAAATTTCACGAAAATTGACTTCAAGATCTTGTTTTATCACTTTAAAATGTTCCTCACATGAAAAATTTATAACCAAAATATTTTTTCCAATATATCAATCTTTCGAGCGTAATATGAACTTCATAATACCATATTTCCAAAGCAATGGGAAACTCTCAACTTTTTTTCCGAAAAAGTTTTCTAAAATGTTGATTATGGGTTCAATTGATCCCTAGAGTTAAAAACGGTATATTCTTCTTCTGAATTAATCATGCTCATTGCTGATTACGAGATTACTATTTTTTATCCAATAACTAATATTTATCCAACAATTGTCTGTAGAAAAGGGCTAATATAATGATTTTCTCTTAATTATAGAAAATAGCGCCTTTAAGTATGCAATGTCATTAGCGTTGAGACAAAGTTATAGAATTTTCTTCTTTTCTCAGTTATAAATTGTGAAATGAGACTAAACATGACCAATATAGTCAATTAACACTCTATCTTGGGGCTTTTTTTGATTTTTTTTCCCAGGATTAGGGCTTCCTGAATAAAGGATCAAGTCTTCTTCAATAGAGGATCAAGTCTCCCCTAACTTCAAAATTATCGCAATTTTTTTACTCCCACGGAAATGCTTCTAGCTCATCTACAGGTTCAAGTATCGTTCTAATTTTTGGAGCGTAGAAACTTGAAGTTACACGCTGTCAGAAAATGTAACTTACTTACTTGATGATCCCGCGCCGATCCTCCGGTGCATAGGGCCGTGGTAAAAGACCTCCACTGTTGACGATCCGGAGCCAGCGTCTTCACCTGGTCCCAGTCAAGATTCTCGTCGACAGTTCGGATTTCAGCGGCTAGGCTTCGCCGCCACGAGTTTCTGGGCCTGCCTCTTCTTCGATGGCCTTCTGGATTCCAGTCAAGCGCCTCTCTGCAAATCTCGTTTTCATTTTTTCGCAGCGTGTGCCCAATCCATCTCCACTTACGTTCCCGAATCTCGATTTCTAGCGCCCTTTGATGACACCGGCGATGTAGTTCCTCATTCGAGATCCAGTTGCCAGGCCACCAAGCGCGGATGATGTTCCGCAGGCAGCGGTTTACAAATACTTGCAGTTTTCGCGTCGTCACCGCATATGTGCACCAAGTTTCGCACCCGTACAGCAATACGGATTTGACGTTTGAGTTGAAGATTCGGATTTTCGTTCGTAGAGAGATCTGGCGTGACCGCCATTTGTTTCGAAGACTCGCAAACGCAAATCGGGCCTTTCTGATCCGGGTTTCGATGTCTTTCCTGGTACCACCATCAGACGTTATCTGGCTACCAAGATACTGGAAGCACTCCACTTTCTCAACTTGTTGCCCAGCTACCATGAAACTGCTGGGATTTCCTGTGTTGATCTCCATCGACTTGGTCTTTCCGACATTGACTTTGAGACCTGCTGCCTTTGAGCTTTCGGTGAGGTCGTCGAGTTTGCTCTGCATGTCCGGTTGTGTTTGGGCGAGCAAAACAATATCGTCAGCCAGGTCAAGGTCGTTCAGTTGCTCCATTGTTAAAGGATTCCACGGCAATCCTCGGTTCGGTGCACAGTCGATCGATCCAGTCAGAATCTCATCCATTACGATGAGGAAAAGTAGCGGTGATAAGATACATCCTTGTCTCACTCCAGCAGTTACCGGGATTGGTTCGGACAAGACACCATCGTGCAAGATCTTGCACGAGAATGCCTCGTATTGTGCTTCGATGAGATGGACTAGTTTCTCTGGGACCCCTCGTCGCCTTAGAGCCGCCCAGATGTTTTCATGATTAAGTCGGTCGAATGCTTTTTCGAAATCAACGAACACCAGCAGAAGAGAGTCCTGGAATTCGTTGATTTGTTCCAGTATGATTCGTAGCGTTGTGATGTGGTCCACACATGATCGTTCGGATCGGAATCCAGCTTGTTGCCGTCGGAGTGTAGCGTCGACTTTCTCCTGGATCCTGTTCAGGATCACTTTGCAGAGTACTTTGAGGGTTGTACAGATCAACGTTATGCCTCGCCAGTTACCGCACTCTGTCAGGTCTCCTTTCTTCGGGACCTTAACGAGGATACCCTACATCCAGTCGGCCGGGAATGTTGCAGTATCCCAGATGTCAGCGAAAAGACGGTGCAACATTTGTGCTGACAGGGCAGGGTCGGGTACCGGTACTACTTCTCCTAAATAATGAAATGTTGCAGGGTAAAGTATGGTGTACGTTAAAAAGTTTCCTCGCAAAAATGCTCTTTCGCTCTTTTCAACATCTGTAAATTTTCTTCTCACTTCTCTGTCCATCTTTATCAATTTCATAACTACTTTTCACCGATATGCCGAAAAACAAATTTACAAAATTAATTAACGGTGGTTAAATTATCTTAAAAATCATAATAATAGGCTTTAAAAAATCAAATCAAATCAATGGTTCAAAATAATTCGGGCTTAGCCAAATTGGACCGTTGACCCTAATGATTAGCACTCTTACAGTGCATTCATGCCGTGATAACGAAATATCAACACGGCTAGCGCATCGATAGAACCATTGCGCGCAATAGGGAAGCTTTCTGGAGCTTAACGTACGCCATATTTTGCCCGTCCGGAGTATACGTGTTCACCACATGTAGACTTCGGACCAACCAGATTTCATTGTATAGGTTAAGGTAGTGCCACCTCTATCCCGGTACTACTTCTCCTAAATAATGAAATGTTGCAGGGTAAAGTATGGTGTACGTTAAAAAGTTTCCTCGCAAAAATGCTCTTTCGCTCTTTTCAACATCTGTAAATTTTCTTCTCACTTCTCTGTCCATCTTTATCAATTTCATAACTACTTTTCACCGATATGCCGAAAAACAAATTTACAAAATTAATTAACGGTGGTTAAATTATCTTAAAAATTATAATGAAAAGTTTTTCAAATTTAATCAACCCTTTCGCTCATTTTTAATATCTTTCACCTTATTCTAATCTTCAATCCGTCTAATATCTTTCAATTCCTAAATATTCTTTCTCAAAGAATATAAAATTTCACCGATATAGCCGATAAAATAATTGCATAAAATAAATTTACGGTGATTTACTCTTCATTTCAAAAATGGTAATATTATATTGATAAAAATTGTGAAAACTTTAAACAATTTTGTATTACAATTAGGCCGAATCAAATTTCAAATCCTTATTTTGTAACTCAGAGTTGGAACATTGCGAGGAGGGGGGTAGTAAACAAATAAATTGGAATAAATTGCACGAAAGCTTCCATGCAACAAAATTGCATACTATATTATCGCACAACACCTATAAATCAATCAATCAATTAATTAAATAAAATCAAGAATATAAAAGGTTAAAATACACCCATCTTCCAACGTTTGTTTTCTGTAGTTTCTTTCAGATACTTGTTTTTTTCTCGAAATTAACATAAAATACTTCAAGCTTTATTTTTTTTTGGAAATTTCGAAGGGGGGGGGGGGGGAGGGGGTGACAAAAGATGAAATTAATATTTGATATTAGATTTGATTATATAACCCACGATCATTTAGATGCAGTCAATACCAACCACAAGAAGCCAAAACATCATAAATTTCCCGAATTTACTAGATTCAAATTTCATTACCTGAAAAAAATAATTAAAATAGTGCTATTTTTCACATAAACTGATGAAAGTTTATCAAAAATGTTTGAAATCAGTTCAAAGACAACAATGCTCGAAACTGCGTGAGTAACAATCCCAGGAAACTTTAATGTGATTTGAGGAAATTAAGAATATTAAGACACTTTAAACTGCTGTTTACGGACAAGTGTTTGGTAAAATATCTGGATTCGATCTTTGTTACAATAGGATAAATTTTTATACCAAAATCCATTTTGTATTGGTTCAATTAGCAATTTTTCTCTGAGTATAGAAGAAGTCTAATTTTGCTATCTGACGCCATCTTGAAAACCAACAATATTAGGCCCCACAATATTGGTATTGGGTGATAGGCTTAACTAGAAGAAGTCGAATTCAGTTATCTTGAAATCCAAGATGGTGGCCCCCGCTTAAGTTTAAAATACTGTTAATCGTTTACTTGTATGATGTCATGTTTTGTTTCAGCATGATTCACCTTGTCTCATCTAGATGATTTTTGTTTTATAATTATTTTGCCTCGTTTAACCTTTTTATCTTTAGTATCTATGATTCGAGTTTTATACGATTTTCAGACATTTACGGTATTTTCAAAATGAGCGGAAGCCGTCATCTTGGATTTCAAAATGACGTCGTACTACGAAATTCGACTTCTGCTCGTTAAGCCCTTTCGCCCAACACCCATATTGTGGATGTTTCGTTAGATTTTCAGTAATTTGCAGCTTTCAAAAGAAAGGCGGAAGCCGCCATCTTGGGTTACCCAGCAAACATTTATGAAGGTATAACACAGGAACAACAGAATTATTCAAACAAATATACCAGATGAAAGATTGTATTAAACTTACCAAAATAGCATATAGCTACAAAAGTGGGGGCGATATATCTACAATGACAAGATTCCAACGATTCGATTTTCCCACAAAAAGCAAAAAAAAAAAAATTAACCTCGACCGAGATTTGAACTTCAGCCTGCGAGTTGGCAGTCTGATATCTTACCACGATGCCATTTTATCAGTTGATATGATCTACGCTATAGCTCTATAGGTTAGATTTTCTTTTTACGAACCGGTCTTAGGATGGAGTGTCAATTGAAGGACCGCCCATTTATCGTAAATCAGTTCACTCAAATCGTAAATGACGATTTAGCATTTTCTTAACTTTTTGGAGACATATTTACGAATTGACTAAGCTGTTATCCGATTCAAAATTTTTTGGGCAAAGCTTGTCGTAAATGAATGATAGATAATCACTCAATACCAACTTGTTTACGATGGTCATTGAAAACGTCTTAATATTCGATTTGGATTATCATTTCTATTACGATTTCATGTTAGCTGGGTAATAGCTAGGCCCTTACATTTAATTCTCACATTGTGGAGATATCCATACCACTTCCGGTGATTAAAAGTTTTTCAAAGATTTTTATTGTTTTCTTTTTCTACCAAAAAAACAACACACATGACTTATCAAAAATGTGTGAAAATGGGAATTCCGATTCAAATATGTGCAATCTAACTTGAGCGTTTCCTGTTTTGAAATCTTGATCGAGAACTATCACTGAGTTTTATGGCGATGTTAAAATAAAGCACTGATAGCTATTATAAAACACGCAAGAGAAAGCTTGCAGCAAAGCATTTAGTTTGTACTTCATTGTAGTTTTAAGAGAGCATTCACAACTCCTTCAAAACAACTTAAACAGTATATTTAGTAAAAACTTTATAAGCGTTTTCAAAACTACCTGAAAACAAGTGGTCGAAACAAGAATGTAAGCATTTTTCATGACTTAAATAAAACAATCATGAAACAAATTGCACAAAAAAATTCAAAATAAAACAATAAAAAAAAACTTCCTGATGCTAGTTGGCTTAATCTGTGTTTCTTGGGTAGTATATTCAACGAATCTCAAGATCCAGTATATTTATGAGTAAAGTGCCTATAGCTTTAAAAGAAGTTAGTTTCACAATTGATAGAAAAAGCACCTTTAAAGAATATTTTGGTACCGATATAAGTGCTGTACGTCCTGTATATAAAAATGAATTTCTGCCTGTCTGTCTGTATGTTTCCTTGAGACTCAGATACCACTTGGAACTTGACAGAAGGGTGTCTTTAGGGCCGCGGAGGGTTCCTTTAATGATTTGAGACCCCTCCCTAGAACTGGCATGCAAATTTATTTCAGTGGATCAAACATTTTTAAGATGATTTGAGATTACTCCCTCCTTCCAATGGGAAGATTGAAAGGAGGAGAGGGCTTCTTTGTAAATTGTTAAACATCTCGAGAATGAGTCAAGCTAAGCTAACCGATTTTGGCATTGGAGGGTATTTAGATATGGGAAAAGTAATTTGATTGTTTAAGAGCCTTTCCTACTTCCATTGGGATGATTGGAAGAGGGAAGGGTGGCGGTGAGAGGAAATTCATACAATTTTACAAGGTTTGGGAATAAACCCGTTGGGCTTAAAATCCCGGAAAAAAATTCAAAGGTGTAGCAAAGCACTCCGGGCCAGCAAGTGCTAGAGTTTTTATTAATTATTTTCTATCCTTCTTTATTTTTTCCCTGAAATTTCCCCGAGAAATCAACAGTTTACCTTAAAATTTGATTACACTACAACTAGTAGTGATAAAGAAAATCCGCCAAATGATTCGAATTCATGGAGTAAAAAGCTGCAGAATATAAAACTCAAACTTTCTTTATTAGATCCAGAATTAATGAATGACTAAAAGTTTAGCCGAAGTGAATTTCTTGTTTGGATGTAAAATTTAAAAAAAAATTAAAAAGAATCAACATTGGGCACGGTTCAATTTCTTCACTTAGAGACGTTTCCATTTTTTTCTTTATATGACAAGGATTCGTAAATAAATTAAAAGGAAGAAGGTATTAAAGCTGATAGCCATACCTTATGCATAAACATTGGGAACTTTTCCATGAACTGAAAACAATTTAACTTAGAACATTAGACTGAGCCGATTTGGGGTCATTTTTGAATTTCTCAAACCCTGAGGTGTTAAAAGTTTCGTTTTGGATCAAAACTCATCCATGATTTTTTGCAGAATTTTTAAGTAACGTTTACATGAGTAAATTTGAACTTTTAGGTTGTATGGGAAAATTGAATATTTTGTACTGAAAAATCATCATCTTTTTTGTTCCTTCTGTGCAACTCAGTCTATTAGAACATTATAATCACTATAAATATCATTCTCTGCTATAGCGTGCGTTTTTATCATTTATAAAACCGGATTAGAATACTGCAATGAATTTTATTGAAATGAGATAACATTTTTATGTCATGATTCTGGTTATCACAAGACTAACCGAGACGATTCATTCATCCGTATCGAGGCCTTTCATCTTCGAAATAAAAATGAACACATTCCAAAAACCTTAACTACCAATAATAAAACTCTTCAAGAGGACATAAAACGAGGGGCAGTTAAAAGATTTAAATTGGTTTTCTTCTGGTATTCATCAGGCAATCATTCCATAAGTTTGTTGAAGTATTTGAAAGACGAATAAATGTGGAATATCGCTGCATACGTTTCTGTATTTAAACAAAAAAAAAACCGGCCGAACAAGGAGATTCTTTCAACGATGCAGCAGCTGTGCTAAAAGGTAAACATCTTTTCAGCGACTGCATCTTTCAGAGGCTGATTGCGCCTTTTGGCGAACCAATCGATGCAGAGAATATGAATGGATACATAAAATTTCTGTTTTAATGAACAGTATTTCACTCCTAATTAAAATTCACGCCTGTTCGGTTTTTTTGCTGAATTTTAGTGTCGGCAGAATTTTTGGTAACAAAAATTGATGGGATGAGCCTAGGGTTCCAAGATTATTTTTTTTAAATTTTCAGAGCCAAGCAAAACATATTATTCCAAAATTTGGAATTTATAATTCAGAATCCTTTTTTTCTTTTTTTATAGAAACTTAACCCATTAAGGTCATTCTTCCTCGAATTCAGAATCCAATACTTGACATTTTTAATAAACTTGAAAGGTTGAATAAGGTGCAACAAGTTGAAATTTTATCACGCAGAAACCTTGCTCACTTACATAAAGACGAAACCGCAAAAATCGAAAGTTTCTTCTGCATCGGCGACAAACAACATTCACCTTTTTAGCCGATTATTGACATTTCACCAATATATCCTATCCAAGTACCTACTTCAAGTATTTAGGCAAGAGGTTTACGTGATCTCGCAACTCAAACTTGATCCTTGATGACCACACCAAGTGTGTTTTTTTCTTGCGCTCAGGCCGCCTAAAATTCAATTTTATTTTCTTAAGCCGCCCCGAAATCAGACAGAATCGGTTAATAAAAATGTCTACACGTTTTTGCTGAAGTCGTTATTGTTGCAAACGTGTACGCGGAATAATCCACCCCAAAAAATTTAATAAAAAAAAACTCAAAGCCAATAAATCATCATTGTGCCATTTTCAATTTGGCTCCACCTTAAGTTTTTTTTCTCGGGGGGAGGCACACAAAAACTTCATTCGTATCGAACTGACCAGACAGATCCACCCTGCTGCAGTCGAAATGAAAACGACCTAAGTCACTTTTTTTGCTACCAACCATGAACAATCGAAAGATCATATATTACTGGTAATGTTTCCTTTTAGGTACGCGCAGAAACGTGATTCCATCAACCTTAATCGATTAATTAAGGTAACGGGTCGTGAAAAAAAGCCTACCTTTTGGTTGTTGTTAAAGAAAAAAGACAGAGAGTAAATTGAAGTTTTCGCCCACCTGAGCAGAATTTGGCTGCGGTCGGCATTCGAGAAGTCCGAAAGCTTTCATCACCCAATTGGCACCTTGCTCGGTTTACTTTTGTTTGGGTGCTGTTGGTTTTTTTGTGGTTTTATTTTGGACAACCAACATGTCGAAAACAATAATTTCTGACAGTTGTAATAAGTACAGCATGAGGCGATCTCGATTTGGCAGACTCGCATTACGTTACATTGAATTAAGGAAGCTGTCAATAAAATGCAGTGTCCTTTCAATAAATATTATTTGACAAAAAGTTAAATAACAGAACCTCTTCTTGTTATACACCCACAAATCATACTCTACTCCAATAATGAACTTCCTTGGAGGTGTAATTATCGGCATAAGATTCTATGCCGGGCCAGCATTAACAAGCTTTCTAATAACTGGCATTGTCCTCCCAGCGCAAACGCATTGCATAAGTATGTGTGGAAGAAACCAAATGAAACATATCCCATATCTCACCACAAGACAAAATAGGATGGAAACAATCAGCCAGCAAGGATACAGTATTTTCTCCTATTTAGTAAGCAGGTTTAATTTTGAATCAATCAATTTGGCGTTATCAAACCACATTCCTTTAAAATTCCATTAGATCCGATCTTATTCTCATTCTCGTTTGTGTAGCAATTTTTCATATGAAAAATGTCGATATGTTGGAACGATCTTCAGTTTATTCAAAGACATATATTTCGTTTCAGCCGATTTATGCTTTACAAACTGGACACACGTGAACAACTTAAAATCACTAATCACATTTTTTTTTAAAACATAACAAATTTTTGTGCTGCTATTTTCGGTGTAATGCTCAAATCCTGATTCAAAAGGGTTTCGATAAATTACTCAAGGCCAAAAAATTCACATTTCTTTGAGGTACAAAGGATTTACGAGTTAATTTTGATTTGGTTTGTGATGATAATGCTTCTAAATTAAATCAATCCGATCATTTTCACCATCTTTCATTTCTTCTAACTTTCTATCCGTCTATGGAAATTTCATAATCTTAAGACGTTCTTACTAAAAAGAACACCATTTTTCACCGGTAAGGCTAATAAATTAAGTAACAAACATAAACTACGGCGATGATTCTCTTTATAAAATTTATAACACTTTCATTTGAAAAAAAAGGTCTGCAAGTGTCATAGGCTGAATACTGTGAACTGTACAAATTTAACAAAAAAAAACCTGATTGAACGTCTCAAGTTCCGACACACGGTGAAGAAATGATCGATGGTTTTCAGTAAATGACCCATTTTCAAAATCTCAGAAGAAGGAAGATAACCGTAAACAAAAAGGCACGTCTTCGACTCTCTGACAGAAGCCAAAAAAAATTAATGAACATAAAATTGTTAACCAAAAACAGCTAAGGATCAAAGCTTCTACCGACAAACTGAAAAGGGGTGAAAGAGAAAGGAGACTCCATAACAAGAGGTTGCATTTTGATACAAGAAAAAAAAATTGGGGAAAAAACGGAGAATTGCAACATCACCCAGCAGGCGGCGGCGATGGCGGTGATTGGTATTCTGCAATGCGACGACCGACGACGCGTCAACGGTAATTCGAACACGAGTAGCTGATCGAAGCATGTCAAGTGTCGCTGCGTCACATAAAATGCTGCTGGCTGCTGACTGTTGTGGTTAACCAACTTACGCAAAAAGTTGCTGTTGAAAATGTTGAGTGTTAAGTGTTGAAGGATGGTCTCAAGAGGCTTTTTGAAATGGTTTAATTCATAATACATTTTTGTGGAATTCTACTACAATTTCTCAGGATAACAGAGTTTAAAAAGATTTATAGTAAAATATTCTCAATTTCTCACAAAAAAAATTTCTCACAAAAAAATAGTCTAATTTACATTTTTACTTACTTTGTCTCTCTTTATTTCAGGTTTGTACCACAGCTTATCTATCAACAAGGAACTAATCATACGATCCAATTATTTCGGTAAGCTTTTTAATGACTTTTGAGTATACGATTTATGTTTTCAGTTCTTTACTTAATACTACAACGGAGCTTTCAAACTTCGTTACTAAAAAGGGTTAAAAGGTTTTGCAAACTGAGTTTCCGCATACGCTTCTTAAAGCCAGAAAACGCATTTTAAAGTTGTGATCCCGAAGTAAGCACAGAATCCCGAAAAAACAATTCTAGAGGCCAGAAAACGCACTTTAAAGTTGTGATCCAAAATTAGGCTCAGAATCCCAAAAAACTTCTAGAGGCCAGAAAACGCATTTTAAAGTTGTGATCCTAAATTAAGCTCGGAATCTCGAAAAAAAACGCTCCTGGAGACCGGAAAATGCATTTTAAAGTTGTCTTCCCAAGTTAAGCTCAGAATCCCGAAATACGCTGCTAGAAAACTGATAAGGTGACATTTTTGAATTGTATGATTCAAAGAATCGTTTACTTTTATTGAGTTAAAGCCAGGGGGATGGCATCCCTTTCCTTTGTCATTGAATTTGACAACCATCAGTGTTTGGGGGCCAACACTTTATGGACCCCAAACAAACCTGACATTTGACTGTCAAGGACCCGAACTGAATCTGTTAATATAAAAATGAATTTCTGTCTGTCTGTTTGTCTGTTCCCTATAGACTCGAAAACTACGGAAACGATTTACGTGAAACTTGGCAGGAAGAAGCTTCTGAGGCCTGGAAAGGTTCCTATAATAGTTTGGGACCCCTCCCTCTCACTGGAAGGAGGGAGGGGGTCTCACAAATAGAAGTAACAAGTCTTCATAACTTGAGAACTGATCATACAAATGGAACCAAATTTGGCGTGGGAGTGTATTAAGTTACGAGGAATGTTTCTACTATGATTTTGTATAAATGTTTCAAATAAATGATATTTCAAGTAAGTCATTGATAAATCATTCAATTTGTTTGAAAATAAATAGGTACCTGTGTAGATTTCAAAGTTGAAATCAATATTCCCGAAACACCAGGAAAAAAAATGCAATTTAAAATTTCGAATAAAGCTACGGACATAAAAATTAATGCACATATATAGAATACATAAAATATAACACCAGATTTTTAAAAAATCCGAATTCTTAAATAAATTTCAGATCACGTTAAAAATTAATCATGAATAAAAATTGTTAGAAAAATTATAGTGATTGTTATCATCTTATTTTACATTTCATTTCTTCATTTTCAATGGAAGGTATAATTGAAAAAAATCCGCTGTAGTTTCTTCAATTTGGAAAACAAACTATCACGATATGAAATGCTAATTCTCGTTTTAAAAAAAAACATTTGGAACAAAGGAGAATATATTCAATAGTTGATAATTGATTTTTTTTTATAAAAATATGAAAAAAAAAATAATTTTATTTCAAGACTGCCAGTGATCAAAGTACAAGAAATTACCCTTTTCTATATTAAAGTTCGTTATTTAAGCTATTAACATAATATAAAATAAAATAAAAAATTCTAAAATTCAAAATAATAACTTTATACAGTGTCGGACAATAGAATAGGACCGCTCTAATGCAAAATATTCAAATCACCTTTAAACTGCCAATTCAAATATAATAATATGCGACACCTAGCGGCAAGCACTTATTGTTGTATGCCAACTTTGTATACTGCACGTTTGTTGCAATCAAAGCAACCCGTTTGTTCTACTCGACCAGAAAGCTGTCAGAAGGTGAAAAAAAGTCGCGTCATAAAATAAGACCAGCTCATCGGTTCGGCTGTTCCGGCATTTTCAGTGCTCTAGTTTTGAAGAAAAGGTGTTGTTTTCGGTGTTGTTTGTCCATTTTCGTGTCCTGGTAAGTATTTCCCATAAAATTAATCATGTAAATGAAATCAAACAAAAAATAAAGATTTCCTTCCTCCTACTCTGTTTCCGGCGAAAAAGCGATGGGTCGGGCACAGCACTGCACGGAGGTCCAGCGAGCGATCATCCTGAATCTGTACAAGGCTGGCAAAAGCCAACGCGAGATTGCCGACTACTTAGGAAGGTCGAAAAGTTTCGTTTTCCACGCGCTTCACAGCACCGGCAAACGGGAACTGACCAGCCGCCCCCGCAAAACGACGCCGAAGGACGATTCGGCAATCAAGCGGGCCTCGTAAAAGGACCCTTTCAAAGCGTTCAAGCAGATCAGAGACGAGCTGAACTTATGTGTGAGTTCCCGGACAGTTCAGCGACGGTTGGCGGAGAAGGGACTAGGAGGAAAAAGTCCCCGGAAGGTGCCGATGCTGACGCCGTAGCACTTGAAGGTGCGGCTGGAGTATGCGAAGGACCACTTCGATTGGGTCGGTCCGGAAAAGGAGAAACTATGGAGAAATGTGCTGTGGTCGGATGAGACCAAAGTGAACCTCATCGGCTCGGACGGAAAAAGTTGGGTCCATCGTCCACTCGGCTGTACGTATATGCCCCAGTATACAAATAAAACATTCAAACATGGAGGAGGAAGCATCATGGTGTGGGGGTGCTTTTCTTGGTACGGGGTGGGTCCCTTGTACTGGATCGACCGGATTATGAACCAGCATCTCTACGCCCAGATACTTCGGGAAGTAATGCTGCCACACGTCGAGTGGGAGATGCCCCTAAAGTGGCAGTTCCAGCAAGACAACGACCCCAAACATACCGGTGAGAACGTGCCAAAAGCTGGTGGAGTCTATGCCGAACCGGGTGCGAGAAGTGATGCGTAATAAGGGTTATACCACAAAGTAATAACCCTACAAAACGATCACGGTATGAATTTCCTTTTTTTTAAATTTTTTTTACCATGAATTCTAAAGCGGTCCTATTTTATGCCGCGTTATTTTAGTCAGTAAGTATGCTTAAAACGCATTTTTAAATAAACGACAATTGTTTTAACTACGGATGATTTTAATTTCTTCGAAGAATGGAATTTATAATTTGTAAATGGTTTGATGCACTTAAATGGAAATTTTTTTCTCAAAGTTTTGTCACTTTCTGTTTTGGATTGAGCTGTGGTCCTATTCTATTGTCCGACACTGTATACATGTTCAATCATACTGACAAATTACAAATAGGGAAATGATCAATAAGAAACTGCTAAAATAAAAATAAAAATAATGATTTAAGATAATGAAAACTAGAGAAACTTTTATAAATTTTCAAGGTTTTAAAATTAAAAACTTCAAGATCTGAATATTTTGTCGCTATCAATTGGACTATTGGATTCTGAAAAGGACAGAAGGTGGATTCTATTTAGTTTCAAAACCAGAACATTTTGTTTTCGAAATACACAAATTCGGATTTGGATAACAAAGACAAATTTATGAAAAATATTAAATAAGATTTAATTAGTTTTACTTTAAAATTCGGTAAATTATTACTGTCTGGACCAGAGGGGGCCAAACCTAAGCCCTCGAGTCCTGGTCGTTCCTTTGGAGACTCAGTGGAGGGTGGGCACACAAGGCCTTCTTTTCTGGCTAGCTCGATCTTGAGCAGAAACGGAGCTCCTCAAGGTCGGCTTTTACAAAAATGCTGATCGCGGACTCTTCGTAGTAGTTAAACACACTATCTCTGTAAAATTAGAGTTTTTAAGTTTTTTATTGGAAAACCTGGGTGTTTTGTGTGTTGTGTGCTTCGTTGGGCCGGCCTTCGCTGCTGATGGTGCTTCTCCTTCGGAACGCTACGGGTACTTGGGATGATGTGGCTAGGCAACTGTCGAGAATTGGCGGTAACTCTGCCAATTCCTCGTCAACTCCTCAGGCCGAAACGGATGTTGGACTCCGTTCAGCCTACCGATTGCGCATGGAATGTAAATATTCCCGGCTGAGCGCCTGCTCGTCTGGTTCCAATGGCAGTACCAGATGAAGACCTCGAGAATTCTAGAATGTAGCTCTAGACTTTTGGGTCCTAGTCACGGTGTTACAACGAGGGCTACCGGGATTTCTACTGGTTAACACTTTACCTGATTCGTACTCTAGCACAACTAGTTATCTTCTTCTGCTGCGCACGTTTTGTTCTTGTTTGTTCAAGTTCGTCTAACAACTTCGTATTTTAACCTGTTTTATGTTTAAGGTTATGTTTTAAAGATTTGACGATATCTTTATCGACCTGGATGACTTGGCGGTTTAACTAAACCTATCTTGCTCTGATGAAATGATTAATGAATAATTTAATAATATTTAACAATCAACAAATAATAAAAGAAAAGAAACAAATGACAACTTACTTTATGCAAACTTTACCGAGTTGAATATCGCAGCGGTAACAAAATTTATTTGAAAATAAACGAACTATGATAATGAAAAAGATTAGTTTTTAATATATTAGAAGATTTTTTTCGATAAACTTATCATTTAAAAAAAAAATAAAAAAAGAGTTTGATACCTTAAAGGAACAGCATCTTGGTGCCTATGATTGAATCGTTGATTTGGTAGATTTAAGCATTCTGAAATCGATTCTTCTGTCAAATTTTGTCTGTCACCTTGCGTTTTAGTGATATGGAGTTTATAAGCTTTAAAATGTATCAGTATTAAGTGAAATCAATCATTGATAACTGATGAAGTAACGAATCTACAGTTACAGGAAAAAATCTAGTTCTGAATTGGTTTATTATGCCAAATTAAGGAATAATATTCCAAAATGATGATGCATGATTTATAAAAGTTAAATTCTTCAATTTATAAAAATTTGGAAAGATTACAGATTAAAATTTGGAAAGTTACAAGTATTTTTGAAATAACTGAATAAAGTTTCAAAAAAATTGAATTCTTTTATAAAAATTTGTTCGAACCTGCGATCTGCAAAACAATTAGATATTTATTTTGAAAATATCTAAAATTCAATTTGGTTAAAAATTTATTAAAGATGGGGAAAAGTATACTAACCTGTATAACTTTTTGCGGACCTCAAGATTACTTGTCGTCTTGAGGAAAGTTGAAAATTGATTTTTTTCTTTATTTTTAGATGTTGTGTTTTTTAGAGAAAAGAGAAAAGACATACACCGTCTTAGCCGATTTAGACTTTACAGACTGAATAAATGACGTGGACAATTTAAGATTAACATTTAACACCCAGTACCGAGATGGGAATCGCACCCATGCCATCAGTGTACCAGCAATTACCGTCTTACCACGCTAACCACTCGACCACCGAGACGTTTTTGTTTGAAAGTTTTGTCAAAAATGCAGAAATTTTTTTAATGATTTTCAAATATTTGCCAAAGTTATTCAAAGAACAAAAGCTGATAGTAAAATTGCATATTTAGATCCAGTGCAGCCAAACTATTCAAAATAATCTTTTTAATTCTTTGCACCTCCAAGGAAGTTAATTTTGTGGCCTTGTGTAGTTTATCGAAACGTTTTTGAATGTGATGTTGAGTATTTAGAAGAACAAGAAACACAAAATATAATTGAGACTGAAATTGGTTTCTTGAAGAATATTCATATCTGCAAAATGTTTTGTAAATTAAAATTTTTAGCAATAAAGTAGAGGATACTAGGTTTAAGATTTTAATTTGCTAATTCTGATGACCATCGTGATTTATGATACAGGGTTTCCAACTTGTTGATATATAAAGCTCAGTGCATTTAGAAATGGGACAGTTACGCGTGTATTTTAAAACCCATTTATTTGAGCGAAACACTTTCTATAAAGGAAATGAAGGTGATCTTATGATTTTTCATGAAAAACTTAAAAAAAAATTATTTATCGTTTTTTGTGAGAAAAAATTTCCACTTTATTCTTGTATCTCCCATCGGTCGGCGCACACTTATTTCAGTCATGATATTGATCAGTTTTTCCAATTTATTCTTCGTCTTATCTGTATTTTAAGTGGCTACATCCTCCTTATTTAATTTCTGCTAGTTTTCGGTCTAATACTTCTCTTTTTAAAGAAACTAAGAGCAATTTAGTGGCTACAGCTGTTTCGAAATTTAAAAAAAACTTAATTATTTATGAGCCATTTATAAGCGTTTTGAATGGAATTTCTGTTGGAAAAATCTGTCAATAACGAAGCAAAACCATCAAGTGATTGAACTTAAAGTATAATCGGTTAGTAAAATCGTAGGTTGTGAAGGGTACATAAAAGATTACTCGTTTATAGCTTCTAAAACAGCGAAAACCAAAGCTTTTGCTTTAAAAATTGTTGAACTTTTCCTCACGAGCAGAATTTTGGCAAATTATTACATTTTATATAAAACAACCAGCAAATACAAACTTTAATATGCTAGGGTTTTTTTCATTAATTTTGTCTTCCATCAGAAATCAACTGCGTCATTGCCTCGATATCGGTTATACAGCTTACGAGCTCTGGAACTAGCAAAAACTTGTTGTTTTGCTGTTGTTTGAGGTAAAGTTTGATTGACTTATAACTATTTAGGCAACACTTTTGGGTTATCGGAGTATTTTTTTCACATTTCTGCGATATACACTTGGTTTTCGCTTATTCAATATTGAGAATGATGATATGAGACTTGACTTTCCTTGATGACCCTTTGTGGATATTTTTGCCAGTGTTTCCATACTTTTCCATAACTCACATACAGTAATTCTATGAATAATCAACGGTTTTGCCAGCTATCAATTTGAAATTATGGATTTTGAAGGAAACTGTGCAATGTTTTTTTTCTTTTCTCTTGCATCGTGCATATCTCAGAAACAAGTAAATTTAAAATTTAGGAAAAATAAGTCTGATAGTACTTTTTACAATCAGCAGAATGCTGTAAAAATTTTGAATGTCCGTTTACTACAAAATAAGCGAAAGAAAGTGTCCCATTTCTAAAAGAACTAAGCTTTAATATAAGTATTTGATGAATTAATTTAGAAGTTAAAGTGATTGGTTTCAAATTCTGAATATGCTTGGTTACATTTCTGAATAAAAACTTTTTATGTCAAGTTTAGAGCATCAATGCAAAAGGTTGATGAATAGCAAATCGAAATTGACAATTAAAAAATTAGTTTCAATTCGTGACCGGCATATATGTACCTACATATGTAATGTCTTAAGCCTAGGATTATTTAAAGTAATTTCCGGCGGAGGCTAGCAATATTGCATACCTACTTTCTTGTTAAACAACTTTTAAGATCAAGTAATTTCTCTTTACTACTCAAAATTTTACTTGGAAAAAATCTTCACGAGGGGGGGGGGGAGGTGTTAAACCCCTAAACTAAACCCCTAACTGGACATTTTGTTTCTGTGGTATTATACCTTTCATTACACTTTATACTCTAAGTTTTTCCATTTCTACGAGGAAAAATGCAAATTTGACTGCAAAAATTTACTTAATTTCCCATAACATTGACAAAGTTTAAAACTTGTCTATCCTTGAGACGGATTGTCATTCCAGTAAAGGAAGATTTTAATGATATCTCCCGTGTTGAACTTAACTGTCCCAAAGCTAGATTAAGCTTCAAACTGACCTGTCAATTACCAAGGAGGGGCTTCGGCGGACGGACGTCAATCGTCAACACCAAGTTGACAGATCACTTAAAGATTTTAGCGCCCATTCGGCGCAGCAAAGTTGACACGGTCGGTGCAGGAAAGTGTAATCACACTTCATTTTACTGCGTTTTTTTTCCTCTCGCCCCCAAGAAGTGAGAATAAAAATAATGACTAAAAACAATCTCCTAAGAGGGGCTCATATGCTGCCAGGCGCCAGATCCATCGAATCCTGAATGCAGACTACCCACCTATGCTGAAGGCTGTTTTTTCCGTCCCAATAATAATATCCAATAAACGCCACGCTCTGTCTCAGCTCTGCCAGGGTGTGATAACGTCGAAAAAAATACGTTAACCTCGGCTGGTTATAGCCGAGTAGTTGTGGAAAAAAACGAAGATAGGCGTGTTTGCTGACACTCTATAAATCATGATTAATGACACATGTGACATTTATGCTTATGCGTTTTCTCACTGCGCTCACGCCGTGTGATATTGAAGAAACGGGTAGGACGCCCCGGTCAGTTGTTTTCGATCATGGGATCAAAACACCGGAGTTGCTGGCTGCTTGCTAACGAGACCGTGTTACCTTGGCGATTAAGCACTTTGGAGGAAAAAACAACACCAACACCGAATATTCCGAACGGTACCAACCTCAAAACACTCGACAACCCCAGTCAGGCCCCTAGGATTCCTCATCACCTATAGCGTTATGAATTTATTAATCAGCTACAAATGAGACTTGGAGCAGTCGTTAAATGTTCAAACCCCCCTTCCTAACTCCGCTAACGCACCAAAACCGATCGATAATTAATGAAAGACGGCGATTTGGGTCGTTCAATCTTTCTTTCAACTGTTTTATGAGTCACGTTCATCAGCTCGAGTCATTTCCTCAGGGCAACAGACGAAAGTAAGTGTCTTCCATCCTTGAGGGACCCTGCGAATGAAAAAAGGGTCATAATTTCTCCACCGCAGCTTAACTGTTCAGAACACAACAAAAAAAATGAAAAAGGAAAACAACAACAAAGTCCTACCAGAGACGAAAGACGAAAGACGAACCTCTAACCAAACAATACGACCTCTTTAAAGGGTCGTTTTTCTCGCTCATTACCATTATCGGTGCCCCTCGGAACGCAGGAGATTTATATGGCTTAATCCACACTGTACACTGTGGTCGTTTCGCGACTTTGTTGCGTCGCGATGAGCGTATGGATTGTTTACTAGCGTGGCTTGCGCTAGAATATCAATGGGGCTTATTCTGCGACTCGAGTGACGTGACTTACCAAATTTCATATCGTTTTTCTGGCTCAAATGGCCTCTCTAGCTTCGAAATTTTCGTTTGGATGAGCTGTTATTGGTCTTCACAGCTCATCGATACACAAATTTCTTTTCTGAAGCATTTTCTGGAGTCAGGACGAAAACGTGAAATTTCGTGAGTTGTTGTGTTCACGTTTTGTTTCTATTTTTTTTTTTTCAAAATAAATAATGATTTTAGCAGAACTGGAGTTCTAAGAAGAAGGATACATCTATTTTGATGTTTTGGAATTTAACTTTATTTAAATCTAAGAACGTATTTTCAAAGTTCTATATTAAATTTGCAATTTCAGACTAAATATGATCGAGGCCATCAAATTTGTTCAGCAGCTTATTCACACTGCCCAAAACTGATGCTATCGCTTTGAACATCAATAACGGCGCCAGTCACGTCCTAGTAGTCAATGCACAGTGGTCCAGGACGGAACTTTTTCGTGACAAAATCAATTAGGAAGATACTATAAGAGGTGTCTTCAGCAAAAATGCTAATCAAACCATGTGTTTTAAAAATCTCAAATCAAACATTAGGGTGTGTCATTTTTGCCTGATTTACACATAAAAACTTTTTCCAGAGAGCCAAACTGTCTTCTACAGAGTTATAGCCAATGGTTTTTGAGGCAACTTTACCGAAGACACTACATACATACGACGTTTCGTAAGCGAGTGATGATTTTTTAATATTAAAATGTTAGGGTGTGTCAAAAAACAGTATACTGGTTCTAACTTTTTTTAATCGACTTTTACAATAAAAATAATGTCTTCTAGGCATTTGTATAAAATACAAATACGCACATTTTTCTCATAGCGCAAACTTGTGTATCTGGAAGCGTTCATTAGTTATAAGGGATTTCTTAGGAAAAACTTGTACTTTTTAAATTGTCATATCTCGGGTTTGTCCAAACCAAAAAACTATTTTATTATGGCATTATTAAGTTCAAATATCAAATTTTTTATTTGCGAAATTATGGGAGATTTTTTATAACTTCGTTATTTTTTAAACTCAAGAAAAAAATTCAAAAGTTTGTTAATTTTCATCACAAATTCACACATTTGAAGACCCTTTAAAAGAGGTTCATTACTCGTGCAAAAGTCAAATTTTCATCGTTTTGCTATTGGTTGAGTCCATTGCGATGCTTAAATAAGCAATTTTGCTTATTTATTCAAGTTGAAAATAACAAAACTTTTTAATTTTGTATGTTTTTAAAATTTTTAATTTTTGCAAATTTGACCAAAACGGAGAAAAATGTATATAGATAGGGGAGAGTGGGGATACTTGATCCCCTTTTCTTATTTTCACCATATCTTTTTGGAAAAATTTAGCAAATCGCTGTCTTTGACATTTTCTGACAGCTTGTAACTTCAAGTTTCTATGCTCCAAAAATTAGAACGATACTTGAATCCGTTGATGAACTAGAAGCATTTTCGTGGGAGTAAAAGAATTGCGATTTTTCTGAAGTTAGGGGAGACTTGATCCCCTATTGAAGGAGACTTGATTTTTTATTCAGGAAGCCCTAATCCTTGTATAAAAATCAAACAAAACCCCAAGAAAGAATGTTAGTTAACTATTTTGGTCATGTTTGTTCTCATTTCACAATTTATAGCAGACATAAGAAGAAAATTCTATAACTTTGTCTCAACGCTAAAAACATTGCATACTTAAAGGCGCTTTTTTATAACTTAGAGAAAATTAATTATTTCTGCTCTTTTCTTAAGACAATTGTTTGATAAATATTAGTTTTTGCATAAATATTAGTAATTTCGTAATCAGCAATCATAACGATCAATTCAGAAGAAGAATATGCCGTTTGGAAGGGGGATCAATTGTACCCAACTCTAGGGGATCAATTGTACCCATAATCAACATTTTAGAAAAATTTTTCTGAAAAAAGTTGAGAGTTTTCCATTGCTTTGAAAATATGGCATTATGAAGTTCATTTTACGCTCGAACGATTGATACATTGGAACAAACATTTTTTTCATAATTTTCCGCTGTAAGGAACATTTTAAAGTGATGAAAAAAGATCTTCAAGTTACATTTTGTGAAATTTTTCAAACAAAGTTCAATTACTCAAACAATTATTTTGTTAAAAAAATTTAAACTACAAGCATTGTCATTTTGCTCATTTTGGCACATTTTTCTAGAACATTTGATCTTCGTAAGTCATTCCAGTTTCGAGATATAGCTAAGGAATCAAGTATCCCCAGGGATCAAGTATCCTCATTCTCCCCTATAGATGGCAAACTACTCTAGGCACTGAGCTTGTTAGAAAGTTTAGCTCGATTTCTACAAAAAAGTTAAAATTTAAAAATCCAAAAAACGACTTTAATTAATTTTTTGAGGTATTAAAGTACAAAATTAAAAGCACATTTTAGAACTTTATTTTTTAAACAGATCTTACTGTAGGCTTCAATTGCAAGAAATAGTTTCTGAGAAACATTATTTGAACTTCATGATTATCATCAAATACTTGCAACAGAAAAAGTTGAATAACTTTTTCATTAGCACGTTTAAGCAGCCTCTTTTTGATTCTTCAAAAAGTTGAAACATTTTTCTTCTTTTGATATGCAACTCGGCGTGGAATTTTACTGAAAAACTGTATTTTGAGGTGTTTGATATTGGTGAAAATCTGTATATTTTGGTGTCTTACTATTTTTGCTATAATTTAGACAAGGTAATTCGTGAATCTTCAAATTTTTGAAAATTGAAAATATACCAAGAATTTCATATGTTTGTGTAAGGTTTATCATGAATTAATTGTGTTTTATAGAGCAATGAAGTATAATTTTCTTCTCATTTTTCACAAAATATTTGTTCCTACTTCTCCTACTTAATGAATTGCTAATAACATCGATTTTTTTTTCAAAATCTGTGATAGATTTGAGATGCACTATGAATCTAGTTTCCAAAAATATATGTTTAATTTTGTAAATTTATTTTTCGGCATATCGGTGAAAAGTAGTTATGAAATTGATAAAGATGGATAGAGAAGTGAGAAGAAAATTTACAGATGTTGAAAAGAGCGAAAGAGCATTTTTGCGAGGAAACTTATTAACGTACACCATACTTTACCCTGCAACATTTCATTATTTAGGAGAAGTAGTACCGGGATAGAGGTGGCACTACCTTAACCTATACAATGAAATCTGGTTGGTCCGAAGTCTACATGTGGTGAACACGTATACTCCGGACGGGCAAAATATGGCGTACGTTAAGCTCCAGAAAGCTTCCCTATTGCGCGCAATGGTTCTATCGATGCGCTAGCCGTGTTGATATTTCGTTATCACGGCATGAATGCACTGTATGAGTGCTAATCATTAGGGTCAACGGTCCAATTGCGATCATTAGGGTCAACGGTCTGGAGCTTAACGTACGCGCTTAACGTACTTAACGTAGATGTTGAATTTGGTCGTCTCGAAAATCGGTGCATCTATTTGCGGGTTGCATTCCGATGGATCCGGTTTTCGAACAAGGCAACAGCATTCCAGGAAAGTTTTTTTTTTTTTGCACAGCAGATCATATTTGGAACTCGAGAAACGGCTAAAGGCAACTGAATGAACCCCTTATAAATCTCGTTTCCATATGCTAGAATATGATAATTTTTCGTGAAGTGTTTGTTTATTTCCAAACTTAATCCATCCAAACATTAAGGGGGGGGGGGGGGGGGGGTAGGGTCTAACGGGTATAAAAAAAACACCATTTTCACGATTTTTTTCAAGAGCTATCGTTCAAACAAATGTATTAAAAAATTTTGAATTATACAAAGCATTGTTAAAAGAACATTTAGTAATTTTTTCGTAGAAAAATATTGAAAAATGAGCCGGTGACGGAGCACTTTCGAGGATGCCTTTTAGAAAACACGATTTGCGGTGGACACTGTATCTCAGCACAGAATCATCTGAAGTCAAAAAATCATAGCAAAATATTTTTAATAGATGTTTTTCTGGACCCCAACGTTTTTATTTAACTTAAAAATCCGTCCGCACTACAAGTTCTCGCTTGTGGGGCGGACCACGCTAAGCCTACTAATGTGTGGTGGTAGATGCAACTCTATCTGTATCTACCACTTCATAGTAGTAGGCTCGTGAGGAACAAAAATTTGGTATGTGATGGTAATGCTTCTAGACAAATTCTACCCGCTCATTTTCACCATCTTTCATTTCTTCTAGCCTTCTATCCATCTATATAAAAAATTTCATAATCTTTAGATGTCCCTACTAAAAAGGACATCACTTTTCACCGCTAGGCCGATAAATCAAAGTAACAAACAAAAATTACGGTGGTTAATCTCTTCATAAAACTTAAAAATAATTTTATGAAATTTTTGTGGCTGTTTGAAGTAAGAACTACGATTTTTCACTTAAAAATCCGCCATTTTTCACCTGTAAAATCTTCCCAAAGTAAAAAAAATCGAAAAAGAAAAACGTTGGGGTCTGGTATTTTATATGTAGAAAATATGTTCCAAATTTGAAAAGAATCGGATAAGTAGTTTTCAAATGACGATGTCCACGGACTTTAAAAATGTGCTTTCGAGAAAAACCCGTTTGAAGTTTCTGCTCTTGCTTTATTGCAGTATTAGATAGGAGGAGATAAAGGCCTATAACTTCTACAGTTTTGCTTCAATTGACTTGAAAATTTGACACAACATTCTTGAAATGTTTTACAATAAGAAAATAAAAAAATAAAAAAATCGATTTTTTGAAAGTGTTAGACCCTACCCCCCCCCCCCCTTAATATATATGATTCCAAATAGTATAGCAATTTTTTAAGTATTTCCCAAGTAACCAAAAGTCGCATAGATACTTAATTTTGTACATCAAAAGTTCACATTTGGCTGGATAAAAGGTACTCGAGAGAAATGAAAATAAGTGCTGGTTTTGGGATTCTGAACGAACATAAAAAGTCTAAAAAAGTAGCATAGAACATTTTTGTGCGTTGCAAGTACCTTAAAAAATCTAGGATTCGATTTGGCTTAGCGTGCTTCGTTACGAACTTTTAATGAATTTTTCGGTTCCATACAGAACTTCTTACGAACTTTTTGGTTCCATGCAGAACATGATACGAACTTTTTGGTTCCATGAGGAACTTCTATAGAACTTGCAATGCAATGCAAACATTAGCGTTAAGGTTTTTCCAAGAGTGAAAAACAAAATATCAAAGCTACGAATATACGAACAACGAATTAAACCCTCAAATAAATCCACTGTTGAAATCAAAATGGATAGACGGCATAAATCTAACATATATTTCACTTTTATTTTATTTTCACAATATTCATATCTAACAAATTGAAAAAAAAAACAGCTGAAGCTGGAAAACCTCCAGCACCTAGAGCAAATTTATTACCAGCTAGTATCGACGGTAGCTTTTCGCAGCTGTTAGCAATATATTCTTCAAAAGGATGAACTTAACTCTAACTTTCTCTATTCCTTTTCTATATTTGAAACAGTTCCTCAAATCTTGATTGTCATGATTGGAAAAAACCTTGATGAGAAATCACATGAAAGCGCTCTCCATTTTTAAACTAAAATTGGAAACAGATAGATAGAAAATTAATTAAAAAAATTAAAAAATAAAATTACTTACGTTTAATTTCGATTCCTCCTAGTTTGTTTTGGAAAAAATTTATACATCCTTTGGTGCTTTGAAAAAGCGATTATTCTAAGTTTCTTTTAAATTGATGTTTAAAATAACAGCAATCTTAGTATTGGCCATGGTACAGAGGTAGCGTGTTCAGTTCTCACCTCGTTGGTTCAGGTTCAAATCTTCAAGCATGCAAATTTTTCAAGTAAGTTAAAACTCATTCACAGTTACAGCAACATTAAATTAGAATAAATAGGTATAACAATCCAAAGCAAGGAAAAGTATGATTCTTTTTTTTATTAATTTTTATTTTTCGAGGTTTCGTGTGGAGGCTGAATAGCCTTCTACTCAGCTTCAAATATGGACTTTGAAAGTATCGATAAGAACTTAAAATTAAGGCTGAGTAGAATGCTATTCATTCGTTAAACAAAGCTGAGTAAGCTTCTAAGAGCCTGTTTTATGAAACTTTTGGTTACTTGGGTTATTACCCCTAAATGTATGCAGCACCCTTATACTTTTTCTTTAAAAATATTTTTGACAGAAAAATGTAAAATTTAATTCAAACAAAACTAAAAATTACTGGAATTAGTGCTTTATGCAATATCACAAATACATATATTTTAAAAAAACTATTCATTTTCAATCGTTTTCATTTGATTTTTCAATAAATACAAAGTTTGTTGCAACTAACCCTTTTTTTTTTCTTAGTACGGCAAAAATAGCATGTTTTTGTAAAAATAAAAATAACTGATGAAATCAATAATTTTTCTGACTACGTCAAATGGATGTCCCATAAACCTTGAAACTTTTGATGCAAAAAAGGTACAATTATCTGTGGGCATTAAGTTTTTAGAAGCCATTGAAGTTGAAAATTGTTGCATGATGCCCCATTTGACGGTATATAATGTTCTGCCTAAAGAATATTTTTTAAAAAAAAAACCTTTCGGAATTTATTTCCAATATTATTCAAACAATAAATAAAAACAAATAAAATCCAAAAACAAACCTACCATATAATGTTCTCTCTCATTCATTAGATTTGAAAACAAAACTTTTTCGTTTTTGGACAATTCTAGTTGTTTTAATAATAATTGAGTTCTCGTAGTATTTCTATTTGTTTTTTAAATTTTTAATAATTTAAATCATATAAATAACTTTTTGACAAGACAATCGGAAAACACTGATTAACTTGTAGACACTCTAAAAATTGCCATTCACGAAATTGTTATCGATGATATGTTTTTCTAGTTTTGAAATTTTTTTAAGCAAAATGTAGTTATTGTGTGTGTGTGTGAAGATTTCTACTACTGAGCGTGGCTTCCTACAATCATGTTGAAATTACACATACATTTTTGGACGGCTGCCATGAAATTGAATCACTGATCAATGCGATCCTTTGTAACTTTTCCAAAATTCCCTTGGATTTCCAGTTTAGCCATAATTACAAATTCCATTTAGCCTAAATGTTTGCCATTTCACACCAATAAAAAATCCTTGAAAAACATCTTCAAAATTTAACTTCTTATAAATATCATACATACAATAAGGTCTAATAAAATTCCAGCATACAAACTGAATAGAAATGAAATATTGAATCTCGACTGATCCAACTTTGTGTATAGTTTGATGGAAATTAGCAAAACAGATCCCAATTTTTTTTAATTTCGTGAACAATGGTCTGTCAGATCTTTCAACTGCATTGGATTTGATTGAATACAGTCTATTTTCGAAGTAGACTGGAAAATTAATAATCTTATATTTTAGTAACATTTATGTTACGATGTTATTCAAACTATATATTGTTTTCGTTTATTTTGTAGATGAGCCCCGTTTTCAGGTGAAAGCGATTTCTGCTATACATATAACTCAACTCAAAATTTTAATCTCCATTCGCTTTCTGGATCGTTTAAATTAAACTGAATATTCAATTTCAAATAATCATAAATAATAAATCAAAGTCCAGAACTTTGGATTCCATGGTTCCATCATTTCTTAAATTGCAAAACAATTACATCGTTACGATTTAAGTTTGTTTTACTTCAAAGGGGAAGAATCAATTTGAAAGTAAAAACGACTTCAAGTCAATCTTAATGGATGCAATTCATTCAAAGACAAGTAATGATCAATTTTTTTGTCCCCTATAGATCAGCAATTTGAGACGTTAACAATTCAAAATTGGCTTCATGAAACCAGACAAATAGGCATTTTCTATTAATACGATTCTAAATGATAATCCAACTTCCCCTAAACAAAAATAGACTAGAAGCAATCAAGACACAGGTAAATCTGAAAATATTTTGTTCAAGGTTGCAATACTTCTGGGGTCTCTCATTATGTCTAAGTTCGATTTAAAATGAACAGTATTTTTAAAAGGAGCAAATCTAATTTAAAATCTTCTTTTACAGTGAATATCTGTACTGCTCATAAGCTTCCGCACAGACTGATTTGCGATGATTTAAAACTCTTTTTTCAGTATTTTGCAAAATTTACGATAGAATCTGCAGGATTCACATGTTTTCTGAAACACAATTTGGTATGCTTTGGGCTTCTGATATAGCTCAGTTGACTAGTCAGTTGCCTCATGTGCCGATGTCCGCGAGTTCGAGCCCAATAGTAAACATCTAACAGAGTTGTACCGGATAAGTTTTTCAATAACTGTCCTCCAACTGCAGCGTTGATATAAAGTCGTGAATGCCACAAAGGTTTGAAAACGACTATAATCGAAACAAAAAAATGGTATGGATCCAAAAAGTTTCAATCTGTTTCGCTTGAGGACAACTTTGAGCACTCGTCTCATCTCACACTTACATATGACTTACCAAACCACTACATTTTCACCGATTTTTTTTCTGTAAAAATTGATGTCTCTGTATCTCGCCATCTTGAACAGTGTAATACTAATCACCCGGAAACGTTTTGTAATCAAACTTGCAATAGGTTTCGTCGTCGATGATAATTTTCCTAGCAGTGATTTTCCTCACAGCAGTTGATCATATAATTTACAAGCTTTTGGTTTGACGGAAGCAGTTTGTTTTTGACTCCGCTTTGACTTCTCCTGCTTCTTATATGTCTTCAGACCCAATATTACCTTGGCACGGTTGACGATGCTGAGAGGGGATTACACTCTTTAGCCACATCCCGAACTGAAGCAGTCTTCCAACTTGCTTAACTTTCCGGTCTAAAGTTTTGTCCACCGGATCCGGTTACCTCCTAGATTTTTTTTGTGTCCACGAAGCTGCTTTCCTTGAATATCGCATTTCAGACCGTTCCAATGCTTACTTCTTCCATTTTCGCCAAATGACTCCGCGAAATATTGAGGAAAGTACACCATTATGCTTCTCACTTTCACAACAATTATGAAAACTTGAGCTCATGATTCACAGAGTTGTAAGCTAAGTTGAACCGTAAAAAAACAACACACAGCACAAATCAGCTGTTCAAACTTCATCCAGAATGAGCAGGGTTGTATCAAAATCGTGCTTAGACATAATTAAACACCCTATATTTCCTTCACAACTATGAAAAGTTTCCATGTTATCAAAAAATTGTATGCACAGATCCATTTTATATTACCATTTTTTTTTGTTTTTTGCAATTAGAAAAATTCCTAGTTTCTGCAAAAGAAAACACTCGAGGAGTTTCTTGAATTTTCTGATTTTTTCTACAAAAAGTTAAATTTTCAGCCACTTTAGTACAACTCATCAACCACCTCTGGGACACGAACAAATCACCCTCGAAGGCACAATGTGGCTTAAGCCGTGTGTGGTTGGTGTTTTTAAGGAATCATCATCCGCCATCGCAGCTCATCTCAGTCTTGTGGTGTGGGCAGTAAAATGAATGTTCCCGTTTTATGTGCGTATGTACCTACCTTAATCCTTCAGGTAAAATTCAACGTGAACGCCATCGCCAAGTTTATGACGTACTTATCCACGCGCAGGTAATGTGTGCATTTGGAAAGCACACGTGCATTTCTCGATGTTTGACGGCCAATTTATGTAGGTCTCTTTGGAGATGTTTTTGGAGTGAGAAGGGTGAACATTATGAAGTTTACTGCTTTTCGGAACAACTTTTTTAAATGAACTTTAATATTCTTGTTGCTGACTTCATCGTCCTAACTTTGATTGATTTCCACGGCTCGGCGCTGGGGTCTCAATTTGTTCAGCCCTAGTTCCCATCTGCTGCTCTAATGTCTTACTTGACTCGACTTCTTCGTTTCCCATGAACTAAATGCAACAGAGTCTCAAAGACGATCGAAATCATCCAAATGCCAAAACTATTAAATTTGAATTCTAATTATGTGCTGAATAATGATACTAAAACAGCGACGGCGGCGCAGCGCAAAATCGATACGATCTGTTCTCCTCTTGTTTTTTTTCCTCGGATCAACTTAAACCCCCCAAACTCGAGAAGGCAAACCATCTATTAAGTGATCGTTAAAATGTCACCAATTAATCGGCGGTCTAAATAATGGCGAACAATATCTGATGCAAATGCTGCAAACTCATTTAAACTGCCAATATGGCGCAGCTCTCGGTATGCTAATTGTAATCGTTTGCTATCGGTTTCAACGAGATTGATGCAGAGATGCTGTTGATGGTGAGTTCCTTTTCCATTCACTCCAGTTTCCAATGCTGTACCGCACTTCAATTCACTCCAGATGACCTCCAGCATCCATTAGCCCGGTGAATTAGCAAGTCATAATTTGTTCGTAAAGCCAGTTACAAACATTCCACCTGATGCATGCATGCGAGCGGTTTGACCGAGTGATAATAAACGTCTAATTAAATCACCGTCAATGACTGGTGTAGAGGAGCCTTACGGAACGAACGAATGAACGGAATTGCAGTCAACTTTCGATCGAGATTGGTCCTACGCAACGCACGGACAAAATTGACCGGGAATCGACTTGCAGGCGCCTTGTCGATAATTATCGAGTGCTTGTAATATCTACTTACACTGGAATATTGTTAGCAACTGTTAGGAAGTGAACTATTTTATATGTGTTTAATTATAACACATTAAACTAATTGTGATGGGGGAGTAACTCCACCCATTATCAAATCAGGATACATTATTTTCCAACTGTAGGGGAGAATATGGAGACTTGATCTTATTTTCTTGTTTTCATAATATTTTTTTTTTTTTTTTGAAAAATTAAGCAACTCGCCGTCTTTTGACACATTCTTCACTTGCTTCCTGAAAGTTGAAATATTATAATAACTCCAACAATTGAACCCTTTGTGAACCCTTTGGATTCATCTTGAAGAGGATAAGTCAATGCGTTTGAAACCGAACAGTTATGACATTAATTTGACATAAATTTTAAAAAAGGATAAAGTGGTCCATTTCGAATTTCTCAAACCCTGAGGTAAAACCTCAGCTTTGTTTTGTTTCAAAACTCAGACATGATTTTTGGGAGAATTTTTAAGTAACAATTAAATTAAAAAATTAAATATTATTTTGTACTGAAAATCAATATCATTTATGTTTATTCTATGGAACCGAGGCTACTAATGGTTTGTGTGTCAATTTATAAATTATCTAAAGGAAATTTTCCGCTGAATAACTTTGTCAAAGACCATATTTTCACTCACTATTAGGCAAAAAAGTTATTCGCTGTGTAACAGGGGTATGTCTTTTGGCATAGAAAACGAATCAATTCAACTGACATCACTGTTGATGCATAGCGAGATTTTGCTTGAAAAGTAGTCATGCAATACCTTCCTAGGCACTAGCAGTGATGTCAATTGAATTTATTGTTTATCAATGCCAAAGACATGCCTCCATTAAACACCTTATAGCTTATTTGTCTTATAAGATACGAAGTTACAGTCTTCGACAAAGTTGTTCAGCAAAAAATTTTCTTAAGAGAATTTATAAATTGGCACAAAAACAATAAGCAGGCTTGGTTCCACAGAAGAAACAAAAATGATGTTGATTTGTCAGTACAAAATATTCAATTTTTCCATACAAACCTAAAAGATCAAATTTACTGATGTAAACGTTACCTAAAAATTCTGCAAAAAATCATGTATGAGTTTTGAACAAAAACGAAGTTTTAAAGTTTGAAGATTTCAAAAATGACCCCAAATCGACTCAGTCTAATGTCGTAGTTTACTAAAGATACAAAAATGTTGCCCGAAAAATGTATATCAAACTTTGTTGACCCAGGAGAGTTGGTATAGATAGGGGTATCAGGTATCAAAATAAGGGAGAGTTGCTATAGGGAAGGAGGTGTCACTCAAACCGTTTACGCGTTCATTCAAGCAGTGCTATACACCATGCAAATCGTATTCACAGCGCCAGAATTTCATCGAACTTCATCGCATTTGCTCAAATGTGGTGTAGTCTATGGCACGCTTAAGAATCGTAAAATCACGACAATGGTGTGGTTGGTAAAAGAAAAACAGAGAGCGCAGATTGTCAAGGCTGCTGCTAAACCAAAAATTTGTTTATGATTCGGCCTCCGTTTGATAGGCAGATTGGCTCAGTGAGCACAGATTTTAAAGGCTGCTGCTAAGAACAAAATTGTTTCTAATTCGCCCACTGGAAAAAGATGGAATTAGCTTAGGAAGCGCAGATTATTAAGGCTGCTTTTGCTGATTGCTTTCTTCGATTTGGCCTTCCGGTGGGAAAAAGACGAAATTGTCTTATAAAGTGCAGATTTTTGAGGCAGCTTTTGCTGATTGTTTACTTTGATTAGGACTTCCGGTGGGAAAAAGACGGAGTTGACTTAGAAAGTGCAGTTTTTAAAAGTAACTGGTGCTGATTGTTTGTTATGATTTTGCTTTCCGGTGGAAAAAGACGGAATGGCTTCAGAAGCGCAGATTTTTAAGACTGTTGCTGCTGTTTGTTTGTTTAGGTTTGGCTTTCCGGTGGAAAAGGCGGAAAGGATTTGTAAGCGCAGATTTTCAGGCAGCTTCTGAAAATTCCGGTGGAAAAGGCAGAGTGGATTTGTAAGCGCAGATTTTCTTGTTTACTTTGATTTGGCCTGCCAGTGTTAAAAGACAGAATTGGCGTAGAAAGTGCAGGTTTTCAAGACTGCTTCTGGTGGTTGTTTGCTTCGATTTGGTCTTCCGGTGGAAAAAGACAGAATTTACTTAGAAAGAGCAGATTTTTAAGGCTTCTTTCGAAGAAGAATGACCTTAATGGGTTAAATTACTATAAAAAAAAGAAGAAAAAAATTAAGATTGCGTCTGCTAATTGTTTACTTTGGAAAAAGACGGAATGGCTTTAGAAGCGCAGATTTTTAAGACGGTTGCTGATGTTTGTTTGTTCAGGTTTGGCTTTCCGGTGGAAAGGCGGAAAGGATTTGGAAGCGCAGATTTTTAAGCAGCTTCTGCTGATTGTTTACTTTGATTTGGCATGCCAGTGTTAAAAGACAGAATTGGCTTAAAACGTGCAGGTGCTTAAGACTGCTTCTGGTGATTGTTTTCTTCGATTTGGCCTTCGGGTGGAAAAATGAAAAGAATGAATTTACTTTAAAAAAAAGCAGAATTTTAAGATTTCTTTCGAAGAAGGATGACCTTAATCGGTTAAATTCCTATAAAAAAAAGAAAAAAATTAAGATTGCATCTGCTGATTGCTTGCTTTGATTTGGCCTTCCGGTGGGAAAAAGACGGATTTGGCTTAGAAAATGCAGTTCTTAAAAGCAACTGGTGCTGATTGTTTGTTATGATTTTGCATTTTGGTGGAAAAAGACGGAATCGCTTCAGAAGCGCAGATTTTCAAGACTGTTGCTGCTGTTTGTTTTTTTAGGTTTGGCCTTCCGGTGGAAAAGGCGGAATGGATTTTAAAGCGAAGATTTTCATGTTTACTTTGATTTGGCATGCAAGCGTAAAAAAAATTGGCCTAAAAAGTGCAGGTTTTTAAGACTGCTTCTGGTGATTGTTTGCTTCGATTTGGCCTTCCGGTGGAAAAAGACAGAATTTACTCAGGAAGTGCAGCTTTTTAAGACTGCTTTTGAGGAAGAATGACCTTAATGGGTTAAATTCCTATAAAAAAAAGGAAAAAAAATTAGACTGCTTCTGCTGATTGTTTACTTTGATTTGGATTTCCGGTGGGAAAAAGACGGAATGGCCTTAGAAGCGCAGATTTTTAAGACTGTTGCTGCTGTTTGTTTGTTTAGGTTTGGCTTTCCGGTGGAAAGTCGGAAAGGATTTGGAAGCGCAGATTTTCAGGCACCTTTTGCTGATTGTTTACTTTGATTTGGCATGCTGGTGAAAAAAGACAGAATTGGCTCAGAAAGTGTAGGTTTTTAAGACTGCTTCTGGTGATTGTTTGCTTCGATTTGGCCTTCCGGTGGAAAAATACTGAATTTACTTAGAAAGAGCAGATTTATAAGACTGTTTCTGCTGATTGCTTACTTTGATTTGGACTTCCGGTGAAAAAACGACGGAATTGACTTAGGAAGTGCAAATTTTTAAGACTGCTGGTGCTGATTGTTAATGTTGATTAAGCCTTCCGTTGGAAAAAGACGGAATTGGCTTAAGAAGCGTAGATTTTTTAAGGCTGCTGCTTCTGATTTTATACTTTGATTTCCATTTTTAGTCCTACTGGTGCTGATTGTTTGTTTTGAATTGGCCTTCTGGTTCGGACGGCTGATTCTAAGAATTAATCCGGCTCTTGTTAACAGAGACAGAGTGGCAAGAAAAGCACTGTTTAGGAAAGCTGTTTCTAAGAATGTGTAATACATGGTTTTTTGAACATTTAAGGGGGGTCTAACGCTCGTTTTGGGGTTGATGCTGGTCTGGAGGCGATCAAGGGCGGCCAGTGAGGCCACTGGGATCGATAGAACCACTTAAGCCTTTCTTTTCGCTTTAGTTTTTTTCCGAGGTACACACACTAGGACCACTTGGATAGGTGGCCCAGGGTACTTCACGTGTTCCCAGTGATAAAGATGAGATGTTGACCTCAATGGACACTTTTTTTTATAATCTTCGACCGAACCGAAAGTACTCTTTCCACTTGTCATGCGCGTTGTATTCGTTCTTTCGCGTCGTGATTATTGCCGGATAATTGTGAAATCCCGTCAACTGATGACCAGTTATAACCGACTCCGCTCGGACAAGCACGTCTATCCTTCTTCACGTCCAGCAGACAAGAGAACTTCCCCATGCGCTTTTCTCTTTTCGGCTTTTTTCCCTCTTTCTCGAGTTCGCTTACTGCAGTCGGGTCGCAAACTCCGAGATGTTAACGGGTGCGTTTTTCCAAACAGTGGTGCCCAGGATGAGTTTGCCGCCCCTTTTCTGACCTAAATTAATGAGATATGTTTAAATGTTAGTAATGTTTTCGGATTGTTCCAACTTTGGTAAACCAAAACATGGCGACAAGAAAAGCACAGGTTGGGAAGGCTTGCTTTCCAGAAAGTATCACTTTTTAGAAATCGATCCAGCCGTTCTCAAGATGCCCCTGCGCAAAGCTCCGTCATCACGTTACGTTTTAATAAAAACCCAGGTGTACAATGCACTGTGATACAGAACATCTCAACCTGAACCAAATTAATAGAGCCATTGTTGAATTGATCAAGGTGCATATTTTGATTTAAAAAATAAAGTCGAGTGGTCCACCAATAGCGAGATCAAAATACCAACTTTGTTGTAAAGCATTTCAGGGTTTTAATTTTATTTACAAAGTTGTTTATCTCAACAAAATACAAAATTTTGCAGCAAATGTTAAAATTCTACAATTCAATCCTGAAGAGATACCGTAAAATTAAAACAAAATTATCTTGAAAAAACGTTTTTTTAATTCGAAAATTTCTCAGTTAGCTCGAGGAGCTGGAGCAACTGCATCGTTCCCAGGAAACACGAAAATTTTATCAGAAACCTAACGCATCCCGCAAAGGCTTCGTGCCGCAAGCCGAAATGTGCCGGGATAAGGACGGTGGCCTCCTCACTGACAATCGTGAGGTGATCAAAAGGTGGAAGCAGCACTTCGATGAACACCTGAACGGCGCACGCGCAGTAGACCCACATGGTGCGGGAAGGTACATCACCGGCAAAGCCAACGACGTAGAGGAGATTCTCCCAACGTTGAGTGAAGTTAAATAAGCCACTCGCCAGCAGAACTCATCAAAATGTTCAGCTGATTGCCTACAGTTGTTTATGGTCCGAATCTGGGACATAGATAAGCTACCGTAGGAGTGAAAAGAAGGAGTAATATGCCCCATCTACAAGAAGGTGTAATAAATTGGGCTGTGAGAACTACCGAGCGAACACTGTCGTCAATGTCGCCTACAAATTCCTTCTCTGCTACCTAAAGCCACAAAAAAAAACAGATTCCCGGGAAGTCATCAAGCCGACTTCTAGGAGGGACGGACAAATGCTCTTCACACTACGACAAATGCTCCAAAAATGCCGTGAACACCAAGTCCCTGCGCACCACCTGTTCATCAACTTCAAAGCCGCATACGACACGATCGACCCATGCTATAAAAAATCATAGACGAGAACGGCTTCTCTAGGAGGCTGACCAGACTGTTCAAGACGACGATGTATGGAACGCAGTGCCGTGTGCGTATTTCAGGTGAACGGGTGAACTGTCGAGTTCATTCGAATTACGCAGGGCGATGATCTATCCTGCCATGTGTTCAACGTGGCACTATAACGTGTTATTCGACGAGCTGTGGGAGAAAATCTGGGCACGATTTTCAACAAATCCAGTCAACTTATCTGCTTTGCTGACATTGATAAAGTCGGAATATCATCTGCGGCGGTGGAGGAGATCTACCGCAAACTGAAACATGAAGCAGGAAGGATTGGGTTAACGATCAATACGTCCAAGACGAAGTGACCCCAGCCGTGAGATCCGGCGGCGAATGATCAGAATAAAGACTCCACAAGCAACTACAGTCCAGAAGATTTAGCCCCCACACGAAGTGTAACCTGAACATGACACTCATTAGACTGGTTGTCCTCTACAGGCACGAGACGTGGATATTGCTCAAGGAGGATCTGTGAACACTCCCGAATATTTGAGCTACGAGTGTTAAGAACCATCTTTGCTGGCGTGTAGGCAAAGGATGAATCACGAGTTCGCGCGACTCTACGGTGAACCCAGTATTCAGAAGGTGGCGAAGGCTGGACGGATACGCTGGGAAGGACATGTTCCGAGAATGCCGGACAACTGTCCTGCAAAACAGGTGTTTTCAGCCAATCCGGTAGGAACGAAACGAGTAGGGGCGCAACGAGCAAGGTGGTTAGACCAAGTGGAGCGTGATCTGGAGTATGTGGGATGCCCGAGAAGTTGGAGCACGGGGTGGCGAATCCCATATATGTATATACACAGTACACAACCTTACTAATAAGATTCGGGATTTGTCCCGTTCACCATAACTTGAATACGATTCAAAAGTAGTTCCTACCGTACAAGAGAACATTATAATCCTAATCAAATCAACAATAGCTTCCGAAGGGTTCAATGATAAGTATAATTAGATTTCATAGAGACCGAACCAGAACCAGTTCCCTCAAACCGTATGGATACCCGGTGAATTAAGATATATCAATCGTATTCTACGTCTACTGTCACCTGTTCCCCAGTGCCGGCTTCCACCACAATAATCATTAGACCTCAGGAATTGATTCAGCAAAAACCACCATCTCCGACCCTGTCTGGGCTCAATTCAACTGGATGGCGGCAGCTTGATTGAATGATATGTAAATGTAACCACGATCAGAGCAAATTTCTGGCATTGATTAGCACAGACTTCTGTTCTGCTACGGATGGCAGGGAATCAATCTTGATCCACCGCAAATGGGGAGACCTTTTTCTTTCTTTTCCCGAATCAAAGATAGACCTACAGGAAATTCTAGCTTGCGGCGGACACAATTCTAGCCTTCATCTGTCATTCGGGTGACGTTTTGTGGCGGCTCGGGCGAGCTATCTCGATTCTTGACTCATTGAAATCGCCCGTCGCCCTTTTGAACAGGAAATCATGAATTAATATCGGTTATAACGAGACCTCACTTGAAGGTTGATTGTCGGCCAAAGCTGCGCCATCACTTGCGGTGTGGTGGTAATTAATCTCACCTCTCTTTTCTTGGATTGCATCCATGGGTTGATTTGAAGCACAAAACAACCGTTTGTTGCATCAAACGGTTCAGCTTAGAAGCTGGAGTGTTGATTTATGAGCCGCTCATTCCAGAAAAGTCCCGTCGTGTCGTAAATCAATCAGTTCGGGTTTACATTCATTGATGGAATATCGACTGAATAGGACACTATTTTAAACGGTTTGAATAGAACTTATTGGTTTCTGAAAACTTTCAGCTTCCCAGCTGGAGTGCAAGTCATTAGTTGATTTATAGCTGGAGGTGTTCTGGATCAACCGGGTAAATGGTGGCTATTTACATGTTCATCAACTGGTTAATAGGTTTTCTAAATATGGGAAACAAACTGCACCTTTGGCAGTTCGACAAAACTTAACAGTAACGACTAGTGCTTAATCCATAAAAAGCTCTTACCGGGTCAATTCTCGCCCAACGACACGATGCAATCGAAATTTTATCAGTGGGTCATGATCGTCATGATATTCCGTTCGATCGTGGATGTCGATTCGATTGCGATAAGCGATCGCGCATTCTCTTAAATAAGAGAAACGCGATCAGATGAACATGCTTCGCTGTTTTGAGTTGCCAACCCAAAACAACAACACTGACCTCGTTGAAATCGTAAACAACGCTGAAGCTGAAGAAAGTTGATGTTATGGTTTGGTGACTTTCTTGTCGATGGGGCAAGTTCATGTTGCTACCACTTTTCTGTCCTTCAAGTAATGGTTCTCATTTTTAGGATTCATCAACCCTTTTTTATCCTTATTTAAACTTTTTAATTTTTCCACAGCTTTTGTCAAAATTGTCAAAATTGTCAAAATTGTCAAAATTGTCAAAATTGTCAAAATTGTCAAAATTGTCAAAATTGTCAAAATTGTCAAAATTGTCAAAATTGTCAAAATTGTCAAAATTGTCAAAATTGTCAAAATTGTCAAAATTGTCAAAATTGTCAAAATTGTCAAAATTGTCAAAATTGTCAAAATTGTCAAAATTGTCAAAATTGTCAAAATTGTCAAAATTGTCAAAATTGTCAAAATTGTCAAAATTGTCAAAATTGTCAAAATTGTCAAAATTGTCAAAATTGTCAAAATTGTCAAAATTGTCAAAATTGTCAAAATTGTCAAAATTGTCAAAATTGTCAAAATTGTCAAAATTGTCAAAATTGTCAAAATTGTCAAAATTGTCAAAATTGTCAAAATTGTCAAAATTGTCAAAATTGTCAAAATTGTCAAAATTGTCAAAATTGTCAAAATTGTCAAAATTGTCAAATTGTCAAAATTGTCAAAATTGTCAAAATTGTCAAAATTGTCAAAATTGTCAAAAATGTCAAAATTTTAAAAAATGTCAAAATTTTAAAAATTGTCAAAATTGTCAAAATTGTCAAAATTGTCAAAATTGTCAAAATTGTCAAAATTGTCAAAATTGGCAAAATTGTCAAAATTATCATAATTGTCAAAATTGTCAAAATTGTCAAAATTGTCAAAATTGTCAAAATTGTCAAAATTGTCCAAATTGTCAAAATTGTCAAAATTGTCAAAATTGTCAAAATTGTAAAAATTGTCAAAATTGTCAAAATTGTCAAAATTGTCAAAATTGTCAAAATTGTCAAAATTGTCAAAATTGTCAAAATTGTCAAAATTGTCAAAATTGTCAAAATTGTCAAAATTGTCAAAATTGTCAAAATTGTCAAAATTGTCAAAATTGTCAAAATTGTCAAAATTGTCAAAATTGTCAAAATTGTCAAAATTGTCAAAATTGTCAAAATTGTCAAAATTGTCAAAAGTGTCAAAATTGTCAAAATTGTCAAAATTGTTTATGTCGAAGTTGTGCCAAAACTGTGCCAATCATTTCCTAATTGTGCCATAATTTTTTCAACGTTGTGTCAAAATTGTGATAAAAATAATTCTTAAAAAATTCTGTATTTTCCAATATTGTTGAAATACCAAAAAGGAAAAATCGAGTTAAAGTATTTGTTTTTTTCTAGTAGTTTCTTAAAACTATGCTTTCCCAAAGAACCGTCAAAAAAATCTTCCGTTACATTGCTGTTGCATTTCAGCTGATCATAAATCCTTGAACTTGACTTGACGCGCAGCCCGTTGTTGTCCGGAGTCTTTCGTCAAGCAATTACCCTCCTATACCTTCTGGTTCAGTTTAAATTGAAGCGGAAAAACTCAAACTGTTCGGTCCGTCACGTCATCCGAAAAAGGCATTGAACTTTCCCTTTCAGCTGGGTCTTTGCTTTGCCCTTAAACACAAGCCCTTCTTAAAATAGCTGCTTATGCACCGTACCAATTTCTTGTGCTGGACCTTCTTAACTTAAAACAACGGCAGTCAATTTCCGCCAATTGGCAACTTATCATTTTTTTTAACTGCTGGTTCGCGATAAACTGTTTTGACACACCACCAGAAGGCTTGCGGAGATGGATGCTGAAATAAAAAGAAAATACCGAACCCATTAAGTACCCAGTTTGTACTCCCTTGCGCGAGATCTCCTGAGTAGCCGACCAATTGGCCTGACTGGCTGCTGCCGGTGAACTGCTCCGGTCAATGAACAGGCCCAGTACAATGAACCAGAATCGATGATAAAGTATGGAGGCTCGGGGCTACGTCAGAAAGATTAATATAAGAATACGAAAAATGTTATGCTTTACTGGAACCTGGAACCTATCTTGGGGTAGCAGATTATTTCCACGTTTTAAAATGAAAAGAGAATAATATGGAAGAGACGTTTCCAGTGTAAAGTGCTGAGGTGACTAGTGGATGGTTTTTCCCCTCATTTTTATCCATCTTAAAGCTGGGAAATAAAATAAACAAGAATACAATCCAATTAGCAGTTAAACATTGATATCCTCCTCGACAATAATCATAGAGCTGTTCCACGACGCGAAGAATAGACCCATTGAAATCTGTCCCGCTAAAATTACACTCCCATCTTTCCGCGTTAATCGAAAACCTATCACTACCGCGGGCGGGTGAAGCTCTCTATTCTTGAATTATTAAAGAAAAACGTAAACAAAAACCATTCATTCCCATCGCTATCCCTCTTCCATCAACAGCCGCTGTACCTTATAGACAATTTACTGGTGACAGTTCCGCCAAGACTATTCGGAAGAAGTAAAAAAAAGAGACATGGACGGACAATCCAAACCATTCATTAGCAATTACGTCTGAGCCACTGATGATCGGCAGCAAAAACCTCTGGCCAAGCATAAGGTTTGACCCTCTCATTCTGATTTAAAAATTTCAGTCCAAACATTTTAAGTATATTTAGTGGAATTTGTTGCACAATTTTTTCCTTAGAAATACAACTGCTTAAGGCTCCAAGGAAAACGCCATCTGTACTCTTTGGTAAAATTCAAGACGCATCTTGACTTTAAATTCGTACTTTTACTTCAGCTTAAGTAGAATTGATTCAGAAAATCAAATCCTTTAAGGATCTTTTGTAAGACATTTAGGTACTAAAATTTTCACCCAGTAGCTTTGAAAGGGTTCCGTCTTTAAGAGTTCCGCCCTATGTGAACTTGCCGTCAACCTGACTGACCGACCCAATTAACCGTGCTGTCTGTAGCTGGCCGCTGCTTCTAGCTAACTGGCCGCTCGTTGTCGTCATGTCATCAAAGATTACTTTAATTTCAACCACACAGGCTCATAATCATCACCGAGATCATGTGCGAATGGGCTATCTTAACTCCCGGAAAGGTATAAATAAAAGACTCACATGAAAGTTCAATGACCGCGTAGCCAGCCTTTGACAGCAGGGCTTCCGAATTTAGTGGTGGGAAAACAGTTTTCTTAGAATGGAGAAAACATGCTAGACCAGATGTATCGCGCAAATAAATAAATCAAAAGGATTTAAAACAAAAACAATAACTATAATCACAAGAAACGATATAAATCTCTGAAATATTTCAGTGAAAATATCATAAGACGTCTAAATTATGAAAATTATGATTTAACAATGCTTTTGGTGTCAAACATATATCACCTTTTTACATTTTCAAATTCTAATAATCTAAAGAATGCAATTTGCGCAATGCGCATACGGTTACGCATAGCGAAACTGCGGTGAATCCGTGCATCCATGGTGAATTATCTACATAAATACATATATACTCGTATTTTGCCAAGTATCTCTTTTGACTAAATTATTCAAAATCAATGCGGACTTATCCATTGCAAGCCATCTTTTTCACCAAACTATTGAAATAATGATTATAATTTTAAGTGACATGCTCGGCGGAATGAAAGCAAGAGAGAATTATAGTAAAAAATTTTCAACATCAATGGGGACTTGTCCTTCGCAAGCCGATTTACATTCAACTATTCAAAATTCAATGGAACTTGTCCTTTGCAAGTTATTAATTTGTCAAAATAATAATTTGCTTTGCAAACCGTCTTTTCATTTAGCTATAATCATTGTGGCTTGTGATATAGCTCAGTTGGCAAGTCTGCATGTTGTCTCCTGAGCCGATGTCCGCGAGTTCGAGCCCAAGAGTAAACATCGAACACAGTTGTACCGGATAGTTTTTCAATAACGATCCGCCAACTGCAACGTTGATAAAGTCGCGAATGCCATAAAGATGGTAAAACGACTATAATCGAAACAAAAAAAAAAAATTTAGCTATAATCAAAATTTAAGACTTGTACTTTGCAAGCCGTCTTTTCATTTAGCTATAATCAAAATTTAAGACTTGTACTTTGCAAGCCGTCTTTTCATTTTCCTTTTCTAAATTTAATGGGAACTTGACCTTTGCAAGCCATTATTCTGTCAAAATTATCCAAAATAAACTGTGTCTTTTTTTGACTAATCAAAATTTAAAGGGTGCTTGTCCTTTACAATTCATAATTTTGTCAAAACTATTCAAATCAGTGAGGACTTGTCCTTTGCAAGCCAAATTTTTGTAAAAATTATTCAATTCAATGAGGACTTGTCCTTTGCGAGCCATCTTTTTGTCGAAATTATTCAAAATCAATGGGAAACTACCCTAAGCAAGCCATTTTTTGTCAAAATTATTCAAATCAATGAGAACTTATATTTTGCAAGTCATTTTCATCAAGTTATTCAAATAACTTGGGACTCCTCCTTTTTAAGCGTCTTATAACAAAAAATTTTCAAAATTAATGGGGACTTGTCCTTTGCAAGCCATTTTTTCATTTAGGTTTTCAAAATTTAATGGGGTCAAACAATGGAGACTTGTCCTTTGCAAGCCATCTTTCTGTCAAAATTATTCAAATCAATGGAGACTTTTGCTTTGCAAATCACATTTTCATTTACCTTTTCTAAATACGATGGGGACTTGTCCTTTGCAAGCCATCTTTCTGTAGATATCATTCAAAACAATGAGGACTTTTTTAACTATTCGAATTTAAAAGGTGATTTGTCCTTTGCGAACTATTATTTTGTCAAAACTATTCAAATCAATTGGGACTTGTCCTTTGCAAGCCGTCTTCTAAATTAGCTATAATCTAAATTTAATACTTGTACTTTGCAAGCCGTCTTTTCATTTACCTTTTCTAAATTTAATGGGGACTTGACCTTTGCAGGCCATCATTCTGTCAAGATTATCCAAAATCAATTGTGTCTTTTTTGACTTATCAAAATTTAAAGGGTGCTTGTCCTTTACAATCCATCATTTTGTCAAAACTATTCAAATCAATGAAGACTTGTCCTTTGCAAGCCAATTTTTTGTAGAAATTATTCAACTCAATGGAGACTTGTAAGACAATGTGAGACTTGTAAGTAGGGCCTCCTCCTTTATAAGGCGTCTTATAGTTGAAATTTTTCAACATCAATGGTGACTTGTCCTTTGCAAGCCGATTTTTCATTAAACAAATCAAAATTTAATGGAACTTGTCCTTTGCAAGCCATTATTTTGTCAAAATGATTCAAATCAATGGAAACTTGTGGTTTGCAAATCATATTTTCAATTACCTTTTCTAAACCTAATGGGGACTAGTCCTTTGCAAGCCAGCTTTCTGTAGATATCATCAATGGGGACTTTTTTTAACTATTAAAATTCAAAGGTGATTCGTTCCATCATTTTGTCAAAACTATTCAAATCAAAAGGGGATTTGTACTTGCCAGCCGTCTTTTTATTTAGCTTATTGAAATTTAAAAGGGACTTGTCCTGTGCAAGCCACATTTTTGTCAAAATTATTCAAAATCCATGCGAATTCATCCTTTGCAAGCCGTCTTTGTCATCAAACTATTAAAATAAGTATGGACTCCGCCTTTGTAAGGCATCTTATAGTCAAAATGTTTCAACATCAATGGGGACTTGTCCTTTGAAAATCGCTTTTTCATTTAACTATTCTAAATTTTATGAAACTTCTCCTTTGCAAGCCATTATTTTGTCAAAATGATTCAAATCAATGGAAATTTATGATTTGCAAATCATATTTTCAATTATCTTTCCTAAATCTAATGGGAACTTTGCAAGCCTTCTTTCTGTAGATATCATTGGGAACATTTTTTTCAACTATTCAAAATTGAAAGGTGATACTTCCTTTACAAACCACCATTTTTTCAAAACAATTCAAATCAATGTAGACTTGTCCTTTGCAAGCCGTCTTGTTATTTAGCAATTAGAAATTTAATGAGAACTTGCCCTTTGCAAGTCATCTTTTTGTCAAAATTATGCAACTCAATGGGGACTTGTCCTATGCAAGCCATATTTTTGTCAAAAATAATGAAAATTAATGGAGACTTGGATTATTTTAAATAAGTAGGATCTCTATTGTAAGCCGTTTTATAGTCAAAATCATTCAACATCAATGGGGACTTGTCGTTTGCAAACCACTTTTTAATTTAACTACTAATAATTTAATGAAACTTGTCCATTGCAAGCCATTATTTTGTCAAAACTTTTCAAATCAATGGAGATTAGTACTTTGCAGTGTTCGGCATCGCTAACTGAAAAATTAGCGCCGCTAATCAAATCGCTAACTCATACAAAGTTAGCGAGCGCTAATTAAATACGCTAAATGTGCCAAAAAAGTTACCGCTTTAAGCTTAAAGCGCTAATCGCTAATCGCTAACTGTTTATTTTCCAACATTAAGGCCGGAACAAATATCAAATTTTTCTTTAGTAACGCACTTCCCCCTTTCGATTTTTCCAACTCCCCAAGGGGGAATTAATGAAGTATCAAGTATTTAATTTAAAATAAGTTTGATCATATTTTCATAAAATAATATGAACAAAACCAAAACTGTCAAAGCTAGGAGTTTTAACGAGTCTCTGTGTTCTATAAATTAAAACAAACGATTTTCGAACAATTAAAGAAAGAGCAATAGAACAGAATGTGAAAAATGGGAGCTATATCTCTCTTTTGGTTAAAAATTTACTCGATTTATCGGTTTTGTGCAAAGTAGATAGTATGCAATAGATAGAATAGAATATCTGGATTCCAAAATGAGAAGATGGAAGGATTGAAGCTGGGCACTAGAGAAATGAAAAGTTAGTGAAAGAGAAGTTTGGAAGGAGGTAACGGGAAGGATGTAACGATGATTTTTTTCAATTCAATAAGAGAGGTTGAAACATAAGAGATAGGACGATAAAAGGATTTGATAATAAAGATCAAAGCTGGGTGCTGAGACGAAAAAAAAAGATGACAGGATTTGAAAAAAAATGAAAGATAAAAATTATAAATAAGAGCCTTAAAAAAAGTGAATGATAAGATGAAAAGACAAGAAGAGTAAAAGATGAGATATGTGAAGTGAAGATACAACGATAAGAAGCGGAAAAGACGTAAAACAAAGTAGTTAAGAAGCTGAAGAGATGACGAAAAGAGGATAATTTTCCGTAAAATTTGCTAAAAAAAAGTGCTTAAAGAGAGAAATGACACTAAATACATTTTTTCTCTAACTCTTGTACGCATTCCTCCAATGAATCCAATTAAACAATCAGAATGATGCACAATGTAACTTTGACTTGATTAATGAAAAAAAGTTTAATCTATCACTAAGAATTTGAGAGATTGATACAAATATATGGCAGTTAGCGATCTTCAATTAACGGAACCAAAAAATAGCGGAACTTTTCAATTCGCTAAATCAATCCAAACTTAGCGGCAAAATTAAAACGCTAACAAAAAGTTAGCGGACTAACTAGCGAATAGCGGATTAGCGCTTGTGTGCCGAACACTGGTACTTTGGAAATCGTCTTTTCATTTATCTTTTCTAAATTTAATGGGAATCTTTTCTAAATTTAATGGGGGCCTCTTTCTGTCAAGATTATCAAAAATCAATTGGGACCTTTCCTTTACAAGTTATCTTTCTGTCAAGATTTTTCAATATCAATGATGATTTGTTTTTAGTATGTCATCTTTTTCATCATACTATTCAAAACAAGTGGGGACTTGGGCTTAGACAGTCGTCTTTTCATCCCTTCATTAATAGGGACTTCTCCTTTTGAATGCTTTATTTTCGTTTAGTTATTAAAAAAGTAATTGGAAACTGGCCACTAGAAATCCATCGTTTTGTAAAAGTTGGGACCTTGAAATCTTTTTTGCAAGTCGTTGTTATCAAGAAATACGAAAGGATGACTTTTACGTATTTTTGGACGTTGCAATTTGATGAATTTGTTTGTAGCCAGACATCCAAATATCACTATCTTTAAACATAAACATAAGTCGGTTAGAAACATCGAAAATGTCCTTCCTCTTGAAAAATCGTAACTGCCTCAGGGATTTTCCCCAAAATTGAAAATTTGGTTTATTTTTGCGACTATGAATGATTTTGATGTGCTATTTTATGGTTTTCGTTGAAAAATAACAGAGTTTTGTTCCTTTGAAATATAGTTTGATTTTATTTACAAGAAAATCTAACGAATCTATCTCGAAAAATTAAAATTCTAGAAATCTGAAAAAATACATGTGTTTTAAGTCGTGAAAATGAATCAAATTCTCAATTTTGGGGAAGATCTGAAAACCCTCGCCGCAAGCCCGTCAGATAATAAAAAAATCTTGTACACACGTTTACAGATTTCATGTTTCCTAAGTACATCAATGCACATTAGCCAAATTAACTCAAAAAATAACGATAGCGTTGTCATACAACTTCCAACTAAGGCTGATTCAGAAAAAAAATTTCTGCGTGTCTTGTTTCTGTTAGATTCGCACTGCAAGTTTCCGCTTGTGGAGCAATCACGCCATCGGTATCTACCACTTCCTTGTAGTTGACCCGTGCTGAACAAAAAATTGGTAGGTATATGATGAAAATGCTTCTAAATAAAAGTCTACTCGCCAATCTTTCATCTCTTCTAACTTTCTTTCCCTCTACAAAATTTCATAATCTTGAAACAGTGTTCCGAATATCACTCATTTTCAATGAATGTTTCTGATTGCACTTCGCACCTGAACGTTCAACGGTCGGGTTTCGTTATTGATTGCTACTGGACCAACCCGATCATCGATTATTCAATTCATCGCTAAAATACAGATCACCTCGTACGATGCTTGCTGTCAAAACAGTGCAGCACCATCATCAAATTGGAATCTCACCAATGCGCAATGCATATGGCGAATCTTGTTGGTCTTCGATCAGGAGTGAATGGATCAGGCAGTGAGTGAGTGATACATTAAGCCGATCCTTAGCGTATTTTGTTTGATTATATATATTGCAAATTAATAAATTTATTTGTTGTTATAACGTTTTTTAACATCAGTATGATCAAAATCAAATTGAAGTTGTGTTTGTGAGGGAAAGATGTTCACTTTCGCCATGTTTTTTAAATTTTACAAGTTCTCTTATTAAACTGTCGTCCGTCACGTTAAAACTACTGAGAATTTATGGTGTCCCGCACAACTGTTTGATTTTTCTCGTCCTGCAAAAAATAATTTTGAATTTCATATAATTCAGGCAGATACTGAGTGAGCTACACACAAAACTTTCGGGGTTCCACTTAGCAAAAATTCGCTGTTACTTTCCGTTAGCAAAAATATTTTTTTACTTTTGAGTTAGCAAAAAGCTAAATTTACTTGATTTTAGTAATCTGCAAGTTTATCTTGCTCGTAAAACGAAGGTTTTCTAGCCGCCTTATTTCTAGATAGCAGCCGCTGCCGGGAGACATAAATTAAACCGACGTGATTCAGTGCCGTTCCGGAAATACGATGCTGGCGGTTCTTTTGGTGGCTAAGTTCACGACAAAATGGTAGCCAAATCGATAGCGGATGCGTACAGGTAAGAGTCGATCAAGAAGTGTAAAATTTTTCCGATTTTTTAATTAATGTTTTTTTTTCTATTAGGTTGCTGCTGTCAGCGGGGTGCCGGGTTTTTATTGCAACAGTTCGAAAATCAAAAGGGACCACAGCTGCAATTTCAATGCGGTGCGTCCGACACAACCCCGGAGCCGATCGCTTGGCATTTCGCTTTCTCAGGATTGGAACTAAATAAGTTCTATTTTACGCAAAGTGTTAAATGAAGTGTCGAAATAAAGAGAAAAATCAATTTAAAGTGAACTTATTTTTGCATTCTTTTCAATAATCGAACATTCTCTCAAAAATTTCAAAGAAAAACAATAATTATTTCAATTTCAGTTCCGGGCGATCTTTTCCTCCGGTTTTTGCTAGAAAAGTGAGCAAAAATTGCGGCGGCTAAATTTTTGTCTCGTTTGCTAAAATTTTAGTTCGGAAAAATTGCTAAATTGATTGCTAAGATTTTAGCTGGTCAAATTTGAGCAAAATTTTGCTAATTTCCGGCCTCGAAAATTTTGTGTGTACATTCAGAATGGATCAGTTTGTATCTCACTCATCTCCGATATGCGATGTTTGCTAAACCGATGATTCTGAATGATGCGACTCGGTTTGCATAGCTGATAGGAGCGCTGATCGAGATTGCATACCAGCCAGGCGAAGCAGTTGCGAGAGGCGCTATCCCATTATACAATCTGAATGTTTCCAACAGGAAACGCATCCTGAGTGTTTGTTTTGATTGATTTTCGGAAGACTGTCTTGAAATATTCTTACAAAAAAAGACATAACTTTTCACCGATAAGCCTTGAATAATTATTCATATCCACCTTAAATCATTGAACTCGAAATGCTCCATAAACAAGATATGACAATTTCCATTCAAGTGAAACCTAAATTTATAACATTTGTTTTCAATCTATGCATTTCGAATTCCATAATCGTTAGCGTGGCTAAACAGAACAAGCTCCCCATTCCGTGTTTGATCGAGACCATCAATTTTGTGCAAAGTTCTACAAAATGGTGCTTGGGATTAGCAGTACATTATCAATGTACTTGTATGTACATTGTATGTATGTACAATGTATGTCACTTTTTAAAATGATTAATATCGAGGCCGGCCACGTCCTAGTAGTCAATGAGGAAAAAGGAAGGAATGTTAGTAAGATACTCTTTAGGTTCAACTAGCACCCTTTTGCTCCTGCATACTCTAAACAAAATTTTGAAATAGTCTGAACCAGAGTAGTACAGAACCCGTTCAAATTTGGCAACAAGCCTTAAAATTTTGTGTTGCCAAAATCGAATGTTGCCAAAATCAAACGGTTTTTTTTCTAAACTTATTTTTACTTATTTCTACAAAAAAAACTATTTTTAATACCAATAACATAAATTTTAGTTTGTTGTAAATGTCAATCGTATTTATTGAAAAATCATTCGTCAAATTGAATTTTAACTTGCAACTCCGTCACCGTCATTTTTTAAAAAGTCAATCAGCCTTCACACGCAGAAAAAAAAATTTAAAACAACAAAAATCAAGGTTTGACAGACCGAACTGGCATTTAAGCAATACAGATCAAGTGCTGGAAAAATCAGCGAGACGGAGAATGTTTGCTGGTTTCCAGCAAAATTTTGGATCACTGGACGTTACAATTTTTTTTTGCTGGAAATCGAGGCAAAAATTTAAAGTGTAAAGTTGAGGTTTATCTTTGCAATTGAAAAGATTTTCATGAATGTCGATATTTTAAGTAATCTATCTATATATATAAAAAGCAATTTCTGTATGTTTGTTTGTTTGTTTGTTTGTCCTCTATAGACTCAGCCGTCTTAAGAGCTAGAGGTCTGAAATTTGGCATGGATGCTCATTAGGACCAGGAAGGATGAAAAATGTTCTCAGATTTTTGGACGACCCCTTCTGAAGGGGGTCGTCCATACAAGACAAATATTGTTTTCGCGATATTGACGTTACTTTTCGTCGGATCGTGTTGAAAATTTGCACATGAGTGTTTTGAAAGACGAGCAATCGATTTCAGGTGTCAAGGTGTATGTAAGGGGTCAGCCAAAGGGGTCGTCCATATTAAATGTTCGATGTTTTTGCGATATTGACGTTATCATACATCGTATTCAGCTGAAAATTGATACACGATAGTTTTGATTGACGTGCAATCAATTCGAGGTATCAAATTCAGTGTAAGGGGCCGGCAAAAGGGGTCGTCCATATCAAATTTTCAATATCTTAGTGATATTGACGTTCTTATACATCGGATTGAGATGAAAATTTATACGTAGGAGTTATTAGGGACAAAAATTGATTTCACTTATCCAAATTAAAAACAGGGGTCGACCAAAGGGGTCGTCCATACTAACTTTTCACTGTTTATGCCATATTGTCGTTATTATACATAGGATTCAGATGAAATTTTGTACACGAGAGTTTTGAGGGACGAGCAATGGATTTCGGGTATTAAATTCAGTATAAGGGGCCGGCAAAAGGGGTCGTCCATATTAACCGTTCAATATTTTTGCAATATCGTCGTTATTTGACATCGGATTGTAATGAAAATTAGCACACGGTAAATTTCGGGGACGGGCAATCGATTTCAGATGTCAAATGTTTTGCCAGGGGTCGACGAAAGGGTCGTCCATATTGATTAGTTTTCACTGTTTTTTTAGCAATATTAACGTAATCATGCAATAGATTGCTTTGAAAATTTGCACACGGGAGTTTTTAGGGGGTAATCAATTTCAGGTATCAAAGAGTGTTATGTTATGCCACCGAAGGGGTTTGAATTTTTGGCAATAAGAGCGTTGTTATGCAACGATCGAGTCAAAATTGATACACTGGTTTTTTTTGGCACGGTCAATTGATTCCTGATTTCAAATTTAGTAGCCTTCGACAGAAAAAGTAATCGTCCAATATTTTTGCAACTATTACTTAACAATGAATTCGGAAGTGCATCTGGAAACTTTTCGGCAATTGACTTTCATACAAACTGTTCATGACATATTCCAAGTTCAAAAGCGAAACGGAGTTCGTATGGGATCAGCTAGTGATCAATAAAAAATATAGATCAATTAAATGCAACTTTATTTGGACATATGACATTCTCCGCAAACCATAACACTAAATATCTTGCGAATTGCTGAATCTCACAAATATTCAAGAAATTAAAAATTTCGTGAAGTAATAGTGGATGGTTGATTTATTTTCCAAAAAAAAAATTAAACACAAAATATCATAAAAGTAAAGAGTTGAGAAAGTTGGAAATTAAATTGGCAGTGTGACTGTGCATGCATCTTATTCCTAAAGAATTATAAACGGTACTGTATATGATTTAGCTTTTGTGAAAGTTTCATGAAAATTGATCAACTATATTCGAAATGGTAGCTTGTCAATGATGAAAGTAAGTACGCTACTCTGTATTTCTTTTTTTTTTTAACTATACGTAAAATCATATTCTGATTTCTGAAATCTAAATATAAAAAATGCATCCGAAATCTGAATCGAGATTCTGAATCTGAATATGAAATCTTAATCAGAAATCTGATTCTGAAATCTGAATCTGAAATCTGTAATCTGAAATCTGAATTCTGAAATCTCAAATCTGAAATCTGAAATCTCAAATCTTAAATCTGAAATCTGAAATCTTAAACCTGAAATCTGAAATCTGTTATCTGAAATCTGAAATCTGAAATCTGAAATCTGAAATCTGAAATCTTAAACCTGAAATCTGAAATCTGTTATCTGAAATCTGAAATCTGAAATCTGAAATCTGAAATCTGAAATCTGAAATCTGAAATCTGAAATCTGAAATCTGAAATCTGAAATCAGAAATCAGAAATCTGTAATCTGAAATCTGTAATCTGAAATCTGAAATCTGAAATCTGAAATCTGAAATCTGAAATCTGAAATCTGAAATCTGAAATCTAAAAATCTGAAATCTGAAATCTGAAATCTGAAATCTGAAATCTGAAATCTGAAATCTGAAATCTGGAATCTGAAATCTGAAATCTGAAATCTGAAATCTGAAATCTGAAATCTGAAATCTGAAATCTGAAATCTGAAATCTGAAATCTGAAATCTGAAATCTGAAATCTGAAATCTGAAATCTGAAATCTGAAATCTAAAAACTGAAATCTGAAATCTGAAATCTTAAATCTGAAATCTGAAATCTGAAATCAGAAATCTGAAATCTGAAATCTGAAATCTGTAATCTGAAATCTGAATTCTGAAATCTGAAATCTGAAATCTGGAATCGGAAATCTGAAATCTGGAATCTGAAATCTGAAATCTGAAATCTGAAATCTGAAATCTGAAACCTGAAATCTGGAATCTGAAATCTGAAATCTGAAACTTGAAACCTTTTCTAAATCTGAAACCTTGGATTCACATTTTACGTTTTTGAATCACATTGATTTCGAAATCTGTTTCTACAATTTCACCCATTTTTTATTTATTTACTTCCGGTGACGAGCCACATAGCAGCTTTTCCCTTTCCCTAATATATTTTTTTTTTCAGGAGATGTTTCGTCTCCAGAAATAATATCGCTTTCTGCACCCCAGACCACTGCTGACGCATCTTTAGTTTCCAATGCGAAAGAATCACAGGAATCATTTTCGTATTCATTTGATGACATAATTTTTGGGACCAAATAACTTTAAATTCATTCAAACTACCCACAACGCGAAACTGTAACAAAACTATCAAATTTTCAAAATTATTATCGTCATATTACTAAAACTAAATAGGAATGATAGACAAAATCTGACAAAAGAATCGAGTTCAGGACACCAAATTCTTCCACAATGAGTTATTGAAACAAAGACATCAAAATGCTTTTCCCCTGTGCTTATGTTTGTATAGGCATATGTTTTCAATAAATTAAAAAAAATCTTACGCATCTTAGAATTTTGTGAATATATCCTGCATTTAAAACATCATACATCAACATCATTGTAGGGATGAGATGAAGAATATACATAAAATAAATCAAATTTAATAAGGAATAAAATAAAATAATAATTGTATTCGGCAACACTGTAGATGAATAAAATAAAATAAATTTCTATGACAACATTTGCTATTTTGGCAGCACTTGACAAACAATCAAAACAAGGTCAGTCATTGATCTATTCTTGTGAGTGAGAGACGTGTTTAAGTGGATCTCTGAATTGAGATTCGTAAAATCACGACAATGGCGTGGTTGGTAGAATAACCACAAATAGCACAGATATTTAAGGCTGCTGCTGCTGATTGTTTTGATTTGGCCTTTCGGTGGAAATAAGACGGAATTGCCGTTAAAAGCGCAGATATTTAAGGCTGCTGCTGCTGATTGTTTTGATTTGGCCTTCCGGTGGAAATAAGACAGAATTGCCGTTAGAAGCGCAGATATTTAAGGCTGCTGCCGCTGATTGTTTTGGATAAGCCTTATGGTTGGGTAGGCTGTTTCTAAGAATACTATCGAATTCTTCCGGCTCTGGTAAACAGAGACAGAGTGACAAGGAAAGCACAGTTTGAAAAAGCTGTTGCTAAGAATGTTGTTTTTTTTGCGGATTGTTCTGGCTCTGGTAAATAAAAGCAGAGCGACAGAGAAAGCACAAATTGGAAAGGCTTTTGTGAAGAATGTTTTCGAATGAAATGAAGAATATACAGAAATAAAAAGATTTGAAAAGCTTTTGCAGAGAATGAAATGTAGAATTGAGATGAGGGATATTTGGAATATAAAATTTTTAATTTTAGAAAAACAAAAGTCGGCAAGTTAAAGATTCTATTGAGAATAGAGTTGAGAAGGAATGTAGAAATGTGATGAAGGGTAAGCAGAAATTAAATAAAATTTGTAGGATTGAGAATAAATATGTAGGATATGGAATAAATATTGAGGATATTTGGAAAATATAATTTTGCTCTAAAGAAAAAAAAAAACAAAAGTTGACGTGTGAAAAGTTTTAATTAAGAATAGAGGTGAGAAGGAATATAAGGATGAGATGAAGAATATACAGAAAATAAATCAAATTTAATAAGGAATAAAATAAAATAATAATTATATTCGGCAACACTGTAGATGAATAAAATAAAATAAATTTCTATGACAACATTTGCTATTTTGGCAGCACTTGACAAACAATCAAAACAAGGTCAGTCATTGATCTATTCTTGTGAGTGATAGACGTGTTTAAGTGGATCTCTGAATTGAGATTCGTAAAATCACGACAATCATTTTGAATCACACTGTCATTTATATGTGTTCTAACGTTTTTTTTCGCTTTCTATTTTCAGGTAACATTCAAAATATCCTTAGGCCGAAAGCAATGAATACTGTGTAAGTTACAAGTTATGGATACTTATTGGCTTCCAAGATGATTTGTTCATAAATAAATATTTAGTTCTGGAGGTATGTGAAAACTGACAGATTTAGCAGAAACCCTCGCACTCAAAGCTCAAAGGACCCACTACTAGAGTCTGCTAGAAAGGCAATAAACTAAACGGGAACAAAAGACTTCTAGACGTTATAATGTTTTTTTTTTAATTTGCGAGATATTTGATTCTAAATTTGTTCCAGGCAGAATGAGGAGCGGACCACTTTTTTTTTAACAATTCATTTTACACTAGTTGGTCGGTATTCATGGAGTAATAAAATAGCGTTATTCACCTAGAAGAGTGAATTCAATTAGGGTTTCACTTCTATACAACTTCTATCTTTCTCCATTTTTCTAAGAATTACCAAAATAGCACATTTGGTGAGGTTTAACATTTTCTGTACTTTCTCCGTTAGCAATAGAATATATCACTAAACAAAACCGAACAATCATTTTTTCATTAGGAAGCCTTAGACTGGAATTTTCTTTTGGAATTTGCGGTTCGTACGAGTATATTGCTAGAACCGGATTCATGAGGCTATGCAAAAAAAAACCAGTTGCCATTCCTTACCGGTTGGTCGATCTAGAACCCCAAGATAGATAACAGATAGCTGGGTAATCGATCATTCTCCACGATACTGTCCATACGCTTACTTATTGCAAGCAGACATCGATCGCCCGACCGGAGACGACAACGACGACTCCACCGATGACGATAATGAAGGAAAAGAGTTAAGCAAAAATAAAAGGGGGAAACACTTCCAGTAAATCAAACCACTTCATCCGACGAACGACGACGAAGAGAGACGCAATTTCGCTGATGCGATGCAACTCAATCGAACCTTCATACATACAGTGTCTAACACATCTTGCAACAAACGCCTCGATGGCGGGCTGCTTCCGTCCAGATTCAGAGAAACCAGTTCCAGGCAAGAGACTTCAACCTTAGTCTTAGTCACAGTGTATCTAGGAAGAGAAGAGGGCCCCCTGGAGCGTTGCTAACTAGAATTACATCCGGAGTTACGTTTGAAGGCCTTGGCCGGACTCAGTTAGAGAGCCAGATTCGCCAAGCCAATCCAAGCCAAGGTGGTTGATGATCTACCGACCGATGAGGACCTACCGCGGAGTTTTGATCCGGCAACAAATTGTTATGTCGCCATTTCACTCGCGCAGAGAGATCCATCCTTCGATTTATCGGTGTCCGTCTTGGTCCACCCATGGATCATCATCATCACTCTCGTCATAAGCCGAGAAAGACGCAGGCAGCTCATGTGGCAACGCGAAGTCGGGATTTTAGTAGGTTTAATAAAGAAAAAAATAAACTGCGGGGACCTTTAAGATTATCGCCAATATGTGGCAACGGGTTTCACTTTTCTCTCTCCTCGACCGATTATCGCCGGATGGACAATTTCAACCGGTCACCATCGAAGATGAAAGTGGAGATCAGTTAACGTTCGGTTAGCTTCCAACAGGTCATGTCTCGTAATTTTCTCCAACGGAACGCCCAACTTATCCAGGAGCACAATGTGCCGTCTTCCGCAATGAATGCATTTTGTTGTTTGTCTCCTTCTGTTCCTCGAACCTCAATGAATTCGAGATTTGACCCCCGGGAGACTTCTCGAGTAAAGTGTAATCAGATGCACAAATTGCAGGCTCACTCCTCTTCACATCTTCGGATTCGTTTGATCTTTCTGAGATCGATTCAACCACCCGATGGACAACATGTGTGGGTCCTACCCTTCTTATCTGCTCTCGGCAATTGAGGTCATTTGGTCGAAGTACAATTACTTTTTCATTAGGACCATATTGTGGGTTGGGAAAAAATCTCAATTGGTGACATCTTTCCCATTAACGCTCCTCAAAAATGTTCCTCTCCGGAAAGAA